>NC_136517.1:18758362-18790862 GCF_053919585.1 Euprymna scolopes
ATATCATATGAACAAATATATTCAATAATATATGAACAAATATATTCAATATTATATGAACAAATATATTCAATAATATATGAACAAATATATTCAATAATATATGAACAAATATATTCAATATTATATGAACAAATATATTCAATAATATATGAACAAATATATTCAATAATATATGAACAAATATATTCAATATTATATGAACAAATATATTCAATATCATATGAACAAATATATTCAATAATATATGAACAAATATATTCAATATTATATGAACAAATATATTCAATATTATATGAACAAATATATTCAATATCATATGAACAAATATATTCAATAATATATGAACAAATATATTCAATATTATATGAACAAATATATTCAATATATATGAACAAATATATTCAATAATATATGAACAAATATATTCAATATTATATGAACAAATATATTCAATAATATATGAACAAATATATTCAATAATATATGAACAAATATATTCAATATTATATGAACAAATATATTCAATATCATATGAACAAATATATTCAATATCATATGAACAAATATATTCAATAATATATGAACAAATATATTCAATATTATATGAACAAATATATTCAATAATATATGAAACAAATATATTCAATATTATATGAACAAATATATTCAATATTATATGAACAAATATATTCAATATCATATGAACAAATATATTCAATAATATATGAACAAATATATTCAATATTATATGAACAAATATATTCAATAATATATGAACAAATATATTCAATATTATATGAACAAATATATTCAATATTATATGAACAAATATATTCAATATTATATGAACAAATATATTCAATATCATATGAACAAATATATTCAATATATATGAACAAATATATTCAATATCATATGAACAAATATATTCAATATTATATGAACAAATATATTCAATATCATATGAACAAATATATTCAATAATATATGAACAAATATATTCAATATCATATGAACAAATATATTCAATAATATATGAACAAATATATTCAATAATATATGAACAAATATATTCAATATCATATGAACAAATATATTCAATATTATATGAACAAATATATTCAATATTATATGAACAAATATATTCAATATTATATGAACAAATATATTCAATAATATATGAACAAATATATTCAATATCATATGAACAAATATATTCAATAATATATGAACAAATATATTCAATATCATATGAACAAATATATTCAATAATATATGAACAAATATATTCAATATCATATGAACAAATATATTCAATATTATATGAACAAATATATTCAATAATATATGAACAAATATATTCAATATTATATGAACAAATATATTCAATATTATATGAACAAATATATTCAATATTATATGAACAAATATATTCAATATTATATGAACAAATATATTCAATATCATATGAACAAATATATTCAATAATATATGAACAAATATATTCAATATTATATGAACAAATATATTCAATAATATATGAACAAATATATTCAATATCATATGAACAAATATATTCAATATTATATGAACAAATATATTCAATATTATATGAACAAATATATTCAATATTATTATGAACAAATATATTCAATACCATATGAACAAATATATTCAATATTATATGAACAAATATATTCAATAATATATGAACAAATATATTCAATAATATATGAACAAATATATTCAATATATATGAACAAATATATTCAATAATATATGAACAAATATATTCAATATTATATGAACAAATATATTCAATATTATATGAACAAATATATTCAATATTATATGAACAAATATATTCAATATTATATGAACAAATATATTCAATAATATATGAACAAATATATTCAATATCATATGAACAAATATATTCAATATTATATGAACAAATATATTCAATAATATATGAACAAATATATTCAATATTATATGAACAAATATATTCAATATTATATGAACAAATATATTCAATAATATATGAACAAATATATTCAATATCATATGAACAAATATATTCAATATATATGAACAAATATATTCAATATTATATGAACAAATATATTCAATATTATATGAACAAATATATTCAATATCATATGAACAAATATATTCAATATTATATGAACAAATATATTCAATAATATATGAACAAATATATTCAATATTATATGAACAAATATATTCAATATATATGAACAAATATATTCAATATTATATGAACAAATATATTCAATATTATATGAACAAATATATTCAATATCATATGAACAAATATATTCAATATATATGAACAAATATATTCAATAATATATGAACAAATATATTCAATATATATGAACAAATATATTCAATATCATATGAACAAATATATTCAATATTATATGAACAAATATATTCAATAATATATGAACAAATATATTCAATATTATATGAACAAATATATTCAATATTATATGAACAAATATATTCAATATTATATGAACAAATATATTCAATATTATATGAACAAATATATTCAATATCATATGAACAAATATATTCAATATTATATGAACAAATATATTCAATATTATATGAACAAATATATTCAATATTATATGAACAAATATATTCAATATTATATGAACAAATATATTCAATATTATATGAACAAATATATTCAATATTATATGAACAAATATATTCAATATCATATGAACAAATATATTCAATATTATATGAACAAATATATTCAATAATATATGAACAAATATATTCAATATTATATGAACAAATATATTCAATATCATATGAACAAATATATTCAATATTATATGAACAAATATATTCAATAATATATGAACAAATATATTCAATATCATATGAACAAATATATTCAATATTATATGAACAAATATATTCAATATTATATGAACAAATATATTCAATATTATATGAACAAATATATTCAATATTATATGAACAAATATATTCAATATTATATGAACAAATATATTCAATATTATATGAACAAATATATTCAATATTATATGAACAAATATATTCAATATCATATGAACAAATATATTCAATATTATATGAACAAATATATTCAATATTATATGAACAAATATATTCAATATTATATGAACAAATATATTCAATATTATATGAACAAATATATTCAATAATATATGAACAAATATATTCAATATTATATGAACAAATATATTCAATATTATATGAACAAATATATTCAATATTATATGAACAAATATATTCAATATTATATGAACAAATATATTCAATATTATATGAACAAATATATTCAATATTATATGAACAAATATATTCAATATTATATGAACAAATATATTCAATATTATATGAACAAATATATTCAATATTATATGAACAAATATATTCAATATTATATGAACAAATATATTCAATATTATATGAACAAATATATTCAATATTATATGATACAAATATATTCAATATTATATGAACAAATATATTCAATATTATATGAACAAATATATTCAATATCATATGAACAAATATATTCAATATCATATGAACAATATATTCAATATTATATGAACAAATATATTCAATATTATATGAACAAATATATTCAATATCATATGAACAAATATATTCAATATTATATGAACAAATATATTCAATATTATATGAACAAATATATTCAATATTATATGAACAAATATATTCAATATTATATGAACAAATATATTCAATATTTATGAACAAATATATTCAATATCATATGAACAAATATATTCAATATTATATGAACAAATATATTCAATATATATGAACAAATATATTCAATATCATATGAACAAATATATTCAATACATATGAACAAATATATTCAATATTATATGAACAAATATATTCAATATCATATGAACAAATATATTCAATATTATATGAACAAATATATTCAATAATATATGAACAAATATATTCAATATTATATGAACAAATATATTCAATATCATATGAACAAATATATTCAATATCATATGAACAAATATATTCAATATCATATGAACAAATATATTCAATATTATATGAACAAATATATTCAATATTATATGAACAAATATATTCAATAATATATGAACAAATATATTCAATATTTTATGAACAAATATATTCAATATCATATGAACAAATATATTCAATATTATATGAACAAATATATTCAATAATATATGAACAAATATATTCAATATCATATGAACAAATATATTCAATATCATATGAACAAATATATTCAATATTATATGAACAAATATATTCAATAATATATGAACAAATATATTCAATATCATATGAACAAATATATTCAATAATATATGAACAAATATATTCAATAATATATGAACAAATATATTCAATATCATATGAACAAATATATTCAATATTATATGAACAAATATATTCAATAATATATGAACAAATATATTCAATATCATATGAACAAATATATTCAATATCATATGAACAAATATATTCAATATCATATGAACAAATATATTCAATATCATATGAACAAATATATTCAATATTATATGAACAAATATATTCAATATCATATGAACAAATATATTCAATAATATATGAACAAATATATTCAATATTATATGAACAAATATATTCAATATCATATGAACAAATATATTCAATAATATATGAACAAATATATTCAATATCATATGAACAAATATATTCAATATCATATGAACAAATATATTCAATATCATATGAACAAATATATTCAATATCATATGAACAAATATATTCAATAATATATGAACAAATATATTCAATATTATATGAACAAATATATTCAATAATATATGAACAAATATATTCAATAATATATGAACAAATATATTCAATATCATATGAACAAATATATTCAATATCATATGAACAAATATATTCAATAATATATGAACAAATATATTCAATATCATATGAACAAATATATTCAATATCATATGAACAAATATATTCAATATCATATGAACAAATATATTCAATATCATATGAACAAATATATTCAATATCATATGAACAAATATATTCAATATCATATGAACAAATATATTCAATAATATATGAACAAATATATTCAATATTATATGAACAAATATATTCAATAATATATGAACAAATATATTCAATAATATATGAACAAATATATTCAATATCATATGAACAAATATATTCAATATCATATGAACAAATATATTCAATATCATATGAACAAATATATTCAATATCATATGAACAAATATATTCAATATCATATGAACAAATATATTCAATAATATATGAACAAATATATTCAATATTATATGAACAAATATATTCAATAATATATGAACAAATATATCAATAATATATGAACAAATATATTCAATATCATATGAACAAATATATTCAATATCATATGAACAAATATATTCAATAATATATGAACAAATACATTCAATATCATATGAACAAATATATTCAATATCATATGAACAAATATATTCAATATCATATGAACAAATATATTACATATCATATGAACAAATATATTCAATATTATATGAACAAATATATTCAATATCATATGAACAAATATATTCAATAATATATGAACAAATATATTCAATATTATATGAACAAATATATTCAATATCATATGAACAAATATATTCAATAATATATGAACAAATATATTCAATATCATATGAACAAATATATTCAATATCATATGAACAAATATATTCAATATCATATGAACAAATATATTCAATATCATATGAACAAATATATTCAATAATATATACACAAATATATTCAATATTATATGAACAAATATATTCAATAATATATGAACAAATATATTCAATAATATATGAACAAATATATTCAATATCATATGAACAAATATATTCAATAATATATGAACAAATATATTCAATATCATATGAACAAATATATTCAATATTATATGAACAAATATATTCAATATTATATGAACAAATATATTCAATATTATATGAACAAATATATTCAATATCATATGAACAAATATATTCAATATTATATGAACAAATATATTCAATATTATATGAACAAATATATTCAATATTATATGAACAAATATATTCAATATTATATGAACAAATATATTCAATATTATATGAACAAATATATTCAATATCATATGAACAAATATATTCAATATTATATGAACAAATATATTCAATATTATATGAACAAATATATTCAATATTATATGAACAAATATATTCAATATCATATGAACAAATATATTCAATATTATATGAACAAATATATTCAATATCATATGAACAAATATATTCAATATTATATGAACAAATATATTCAATATTATATGAACAAATATATTCAATATTATATGAACAAATATATTCAATATCATATGAACAAATATATTCAATATTATATGAACAAATATATTTAATATTATATGAACAAATATATTCAATATCATATGAACAAATATATTCAATATCATATGAACAAATATATTCAATTATATATGAACAAATATATTCAATATCATATGAACAAATATATTCAATAATATATGAACAAATATATTCAATATTATATGAACAAATATATTCAATATTATATGAACAAATATATTCAATAATATATGAACAAATATATTCAATATCATATGAACAAATATATTCAATAATATATGAACAAATATATTCAATATCATATGAACAAATATATTCAATATTATATGAACAAATATATTCAATATCATATGAACAAATATATTCAATATCATATGAACAAATATATTCAATATCATATGAACAAATATATTCAATATTATATGAACAAATATATTCAATATTATATGAACAAATATATTCAATATTATATGAACAAATATATTCAATAATATATGAACAAATATATTCAATATCATATGAACAAATATATTCAATAATATATGAACAAATATATTCAATATCATATGAACAAATATATTCAATATTATATGAACAAATATATTCAATATCATATGAACAAATATATTCAATATCATATGAACAAATATATTCAATATCATATGAACAAATATATTCAATATTATATGAACAAATATATTCAATATTATATGAACAAATATATTCAATATTATATGAACAAATATATTCAATAATATATGAACAAATATATTCAATATCATATGAACAAATATATTCAATAATATATGAACAAATATATTCAATATCATATGAACAAATATATTCAATATCATATGAACAAATATATTCAATATCATATGAACAAATATATTCAATATCATATGAACAAATATATTCAATAATATATGAACAAATATATTCAATAATATATGAACAAATATATTCAATAATATATGAACAAATATATTCAATAATATATGAACAAATATATTCAACAATATATATACAAATATATTCAATAATATATGAACAAATATATTCAATAATATATGAACAAATATATTCAATATCATATGAACAAATATATTCAATAATATATGAACAAATATATTCAATAATATATGAACAAATATATTCAATAATATATGAACAAATATATTCAATAATATATGAACAAATATATTCAATAATATATGAACAAATATATTCAATATCATATGAACAAATATATTCAATAATATATGAACAAATATATTCAATATCATATGAACAAATATATTCAATAATATATGAACAAATATATTCAATATTATATGAACAAATATATTCAATAATATATGAACAAATATATTCAATAATATATGAACAAATATATTCAATATTATATGAACAAATATATTCAATAATATATGAACAAATATATTCAATAATATATGAACAAATATATTCAATATCATATGAACAAATATATTCAATAATATATGAACAAATATATTCAATAATATATGAACAAATATATTCAATAATATATGAACAAATATATTCAATAATATATGAACAAATATATTCAATAATATATGAACAAATATATTCAATATCATATGAACAAATATATTCAATAATATATGAACAAATATATTCAATAATATATGAACAAATATATTCAATAATATATGAACAAATATATTCAATAATATATGAACAAATATATTCAATAATATATGAACAAATATATTCAATAATATATGAACAAATATATTCAATATCATATGAACAAATATATTCAATAATATATGAACAAATATATTCAATAATATATGAACAAATATATTCAATATCATATGAACAAATATATTCAATAATATATGAACAAATATATTCAATATCATATGAACAAATATATTCAATAATATATGAACAAATATATTCAATAATATATGAACAAATATATTCAATAATATATGAACAAATATATTCAATAATATATGAACAAATATATTCAATAATATATGAACAAATATATTCAATATCATATGAACAAATATATTCAATAATATATGAACAAATATATTCAATAATATATGAACAAATATATTCAATAATATATGAACAAATATATTCAATAATATATGAACAAATATATTCAATAATATATGAACAAATATATTCAATATCATATGAACAAATATATTCAATAATATATGAACAAATATATTCAATATCATATGAACAAATATATTCAATAATATATGAACAAATATATTCAATATTATATGAACAAATATATTCAATAATATATGAACAAATATATTCAATAATATATGAACAAATATATTCAATATTATATGAACAAATATATTCAATAATATATGAACAAATATATTCAATAATATATGAACAAATATATTCAATATCATATGAACAAATATATTCAATAATATATGAACAAATATATTCAATAATATATGAACAAATATATTCAATAATATATGAACAAATATATTCAATAATATATGAACAAATATATTCAATAATATATGAACAAATATATTCAATAATATATGAACAAATATATTCAATATCATATGAACAAATATATTCAATAATATATGAACAAATATATTCAATAATATATGAACAAATATATTCAATAATATATGAACAAATATATTCAATAATATATGAACAAATATATTCAATAATATATGAACAAATATATTCAATAATATATGAACAAATATATTCAATATCATATGAACAAATATATTCAATAATATATGAACAAATATATTCAATAATATATGAACAAATATATTCAATATTATATGAACAAATATATTCAATAATATATGAACAAATATATTCAATATTATATGAACAAATATATTCAATAATATATGAACAAATATATTCAATAATATATGAACAAATATATTCAATATTATATGAACAAATATATTCAATAATATATGAACAAATATATTCAATAATATATGAACAAATATATTCAATATTATATGAACAAATATATTCAATAATATATGAACAAATATATTCAATAATATATGAACAAATATATTCAATAATATATGAACAAATATATTCAATAATATATGAACAAATATATTCAATAATATATGAACAAATATATTCAATAATATATGAACAAATATATTCAATAATATATGAACAAATATATTCAATAATATATGAACAAATATATTCAATATCATATGAACAAATATATTCAATAATATATGAACAAATATATTCAATAATATATGAACAAATATATTCAATAATATATGAACAAATATATTCAATAATATATGAACAAATATATTCAATAATATATGAACAAATATATTCAATAATATATGAACAAATATATTCAATATCATATGAACAAATATATTCAATAATATATGAACAAATATATTCAATAATATATGAACAAATATATTCAATATCATATGAACAAATATATTCAATAATATATGAACAAATATATTCAATATCATATGAACAAATATATTCAATAATATATGAACAAATATATTCAATAATATATGAACAAATATATTCAATAATATATGAACAAATATATTCAATAATATATGAACAAATATATTCAATAATATATGAACAAATATATTCAATATCATATGAACAAATATATTCAATAATATATGAACAAATATATTCAATAATATATGAACAAATATATTCAATAATATATGAACAAATATATTCAATAATATATGAACAAATATATTCAATAATATATGAACAAATATATTCAATATCATATGAACAAATATATTCAATAATATATGAACAAATATATTCAATATCATATGAACAAATATATTCAATAATATATGAACAAATATATTCAATATTATATGAACAAATATATTCAATAATATATGAACAAATATATTCAATAATATATGAACAAATATATTCAATATTATATGAACAAATATATTCAATAATATATGAACAAATATATTCAATAATATATGAACAAATATATTCAATATCATATGAACAAATATATTCAATAATATATGAACAAATATATTCAATAATATATGAACAAATATATTCAATAATATATGAACAAATATATTCAATAATATATGAACAAATATATTCAATAATATATGAACAAATATATTCAATAATATATGAACAAATATATTCAATATCATATGAACAAATATATTCAATAATATATGAACAAATATATTCAATAATATATGAACAAATATATTCAATAATATATGAACAAATATATTCAATAATATATGAACAAATATATTCAATAATATATGAACAAATATATTCAATAATATATGAACAAATATATTCAATATCATATGAACAAATATATTCAATAATATATGAACAAATATATTCAATAATATATGAACAAATATATTCAATATTATATGAACAAATATATTCAATAATATATGAACAAATATATTCAATATTATATGAACAAATATATTCAATAATATATGAACAAATATATTCAATAATATATGAACAAATATATTCAATATTATATGAACAAATATATTCAATAATATATGAACAAATATATTCAATAATATATGAACAAATATATTCAATATTATATGAACAAATATATTCAATAATATATGAACAAATATATTCAATAATATATGAACAAATATATTCAATAATATATGAACAAATATATTCAATATCATATGAACAAATATATTCAATAATATATGAACAAATATATTCAATAATATATGAACAAATATATTCAATAATATATGAACAAATATATTCAATAATATATGAACAAATATATTCAATATCATATGAACAAATATATTCAATAATATATGAACAAATATATTCAATAATATATGAACAAATATATTCAATAATATATGAACAAATATATTCAATAATATATGAACAAATATATTCAATAATATATGAACAAATATATTCAATATCATATGAACAAATATATTCAATAATATATGAACAAATATATTCAATATTATATGAACAAATATATTCAATAATATATGAACAAATATATTCAATAATATATGAACAAATATATTCAATAATATATGAACAAATATATTCACTATCATATGAACAAATATATTCAATAATATATGAACAAATATATTCAATAATATATGAACAAATATATTCAATAATATATGAACAAATATATTCAATAATATATGAACAAATATATTCACTATCATATGAACAAATATATTCAATAATATATGAACAAATATATTCAATAATATATGAACAAATATATTCAATAATATATGAACAAATATATTCAATAATATATGAACAAATATATTCAATAATATATGAACAAATATATTCAATAATATATGAACAAATATATTCAATATCATATGAACAAATATATTCAATAATATATGAACAAATATATTCAATATTATATGAACAAATATATTCAATAATATATGAACAAATATATTCAATAATATATGAACAAATATATTCAATAATATATGAACAAATATATTCACTATCATATGAACAAATATATTCAATAATATATGAACAAATATATTCAATAATATATGAACAAATATATTCAATAATATATGAACAAATATATTCAATATTATATGAACAAATATATTCAATATTATATGAACAAATATATTTAATATTATATGAACAAATATATTCAATATTATATGAACAAATATATTCAATAATATATGAACAAATATATTCAATAATATATGAACAAATATATTCAATAATATATGAACAAATATATTCAATAATATATGAACAAATATATTCAATATTATATGAACAAATATATTCAATAATATATGAACAAATATATTCAATAATATATGAACAAATATATTCAATAATATATGAACAAATATATTCAATATTATATGAACAAATATATTCAATATTATATGAACAAATATATTCAATAATATATGAACAAATATATTCAATATTATATGAACAAATATATTCAATAATATATGAACAAATATATTCACTATCATATGAACAAATATATTCAATAATATATGAACAAATATATTCAATATTATATGAACAAATATATTCAATATTATATGAACAAATATATTCAATAATATATGAACAAATATATTCAATAATATATGAACAAATATATTCAATATTATATGAACAAATATATTCAATAATATATGAACAAATATATTCAATATTATATGAACAAATATATTCAATAATATATGAACAAATATATTCACTATCATATGAACAAATATATTCAATATTATATGAACAAATATATTCAATAATATATAAACAAATATATTCAATAATATATGAACAAATATATTCAATAATATATGAACAAATATATTCACTATCATATGAACAAATATATTCAATATTATATGAACAAATATATTCAATAATATATGAACAAATATATTCACTATCATATGAACAAATATATTCAATATTATATGAACAAATATATTCAATAATATATGAACAAATATATTCAATAATATATGAACAAATATATTCAATAATATATGAACAAATATATTCAATAATATATGAACAAATATATTCACTATCATATGAACAAATATATTCAATATTATATGAACAAATATATTCAATAATATATGAACAAATATATTCAATATTATATGAACAAATATATTCAATATTATATGAACAAATATATTCAATAATATATGAACAAATATATTCAATATTATATGAACAAATATATTCAATATTATATGAACAAATATATTCAATAATATATGAACAAATATATTCAATAATATATGAACAAATATATTCAATATCATATGAACAAATATATTCAATAATATATGAACAAATATATTCAATAATATATGAACATATATATTCAATATTATATGAACAAATATATTCAATAATATATGAACAAATATATTCAATATTATATGAACAAATATATTCAATATTATATGAACAAATATATTCAATAATATATGAACAAATATATTCAATATTATATGAACAAATATATTCAATAATATATGAACAAATATATTCAATAACATATGAACAAATATATTCAATAATATATGAACAAATATATTCAATATTATATGAACAAATATATTCAATAATAAATGAACAAATATATTCAATATTATATGAACAAATATATTCAATATTATATGAACAAATATATTCAATATTATATGAACAAATATATTCAATATTATATGAACAAATATATTCAATATTATATGAACAAATATATTCAATAATAAATGAACAAATATATTCAATATTATATGAACAAATATATTCAATATTATATGAACAAATATATTCAATAATATATGAACAAATATATTCAATATTATATGAACAAATATATTCAATAATATATGAACAAATATATTCAATAACATATGAACAAATATATTCAATAATATATGAACAAATATATTCAATATTATATGAACAAATATATTCAATAATATATGAACAAATATATTCAATATTATATGAACAAATATATTCAATATTATATGAACAAATATATTCAATAATATATGAACAAATATATTCAATATTATATGAACAAATATATTCAATAATATATGAACAAATATATTCAATATTATATGAACAAATATATTCAATATTATATGAACAAATATATTCAATATTATATGAACAAATATATTCAATAATATATGCACAAATATATTCAATAATATATGAACAAATATATTCAATAATATATGAACAAATATATTCAATATTATATGAACAAATATATTCAATATTATATGAACAAATATATTCAATATTATATGAACAAATATATTCAATAATATATGCACAAATATATTCAATAATATATGAACAAATATATTCAATAATATATGAACAAATATATTCAATAATATATGAACAAATATATTCAATATTATATGAACAAATATATTCAATATTATATGAACAAATATATTCAATAATATATGAACAAATATATTCACTATCATATGAACAAATATATTCAATAATATATGAACAAATATATTCAATAATATATGAACAAATATATTCAATATTATATGAACAAATATATTCAATATTATATGAACAAATATATTCAATAATATATGAACAAATATATTCAATATTATATGAACAAATATATTCAATAATATATGAACAAATATATTCAATAATATATGAACAAATATATTCAATAATATATGAACAAATATATTCAATATCATATGAACAAATATATTCAATAATATATGAACAAATATATTCAATAATATATGAACAAATATATTCAATATTATATGAACAAATATATTCAATAATATATGAACAAATATATTCAATATTATATGAACAAATATATTCAATATTATATGAACAAATATATTCAATAATATATGAACAAATATATTCACTATCATATGAACAAATATATTCAATAATATATGAACAAATATATTCAATATCATATGAACAAATATATTCAATATTATATGAACAAATATATTCAATAATATATGAACAAATATATTCACTATCATATGAACAAATATATTCAATATTATATGAACAAATATATTCAATAATATATGAACAAATATATTCAATATCATATGAACAAATATATTCAATATTATATGAACAAATATATTCAATAATATATGAACAAATATATTCAATAATATATGAACAAATATATTCAATAATATATGAACAAATATATTCAATATTATATGAACAAATATATTCAATATTATATGAACAAATATATTCAATAATATATGAACAAATATATTCAATAATATATGAACAAATATATTCAATATTATATGAACAAATATATTCAATATTATATGAACAAATATATTCAATAATATATGAACAAATATATTCAATAATATATGAACAAATATATTCAATAATATATGAACAAATATATTCAATAATATATGAACAAATATATTCAATAATATATGAACAAATATATTCAATATTATATGAACAAATATATTCAATATTATATGAACAAATATATTCAATAATATATGAACAAATATATTCAATAATATATGAACAAATATATTCAATATTATATGAACAAATATATTCAATATTATATGAACAAATATATTCAATAATATATGAACAAATATATTCAATAATATATGAACAAATATATTCAATATTATATGAACAAATATATTCAATAATATATGAACAAATATATTCAATATTATATGAACAAATATATTCAATAATATATGAACAAATATATTCAATAATATATGAACAAATATATTCAATAATATATGAACAAATATATTCAATATTATATGAACAAATATATTCAATAATATATGAACAAATATATTCAATAATATATGAACAAATATATTCAATAATATATGAACAAATATATTCAATATTATATGAACAAATATATTCAATAATATATGAACAAATATATTCAATAATATATGAACAAATATATTCAATAATATATGAACAAATATATTCAATATCATATGAACAAATATATTCAATATCATATGAACAAATATATTCAATATTATATGAACAAATATATTCAATAATATATGAACAAATATATTCAATATCATATGAACAAATATATTCAATATTATATGAACAAATATATTCAATAATATATGAACAAATATATTCAATATTATATGAACAAATATATTCAATAATATATGAACAAATATATTCAATATTATATGAACAAATATATTCAATATTATATGAACAAATATATTCAATAATATATGAACAAATATATTCAATAATATATGAACAAATATATTCAATATTATATGAACAAATATATTCAATATCATATGAACAAATATATTCAATATCATATTAACAAATATATTCAATAATATATGAACAAATATATTCAATATTATATGAACAAATATATTCAATATTATATGAACAAATATATTCAATATCATATGAACAAATATATTCAATAATATATGAACAAATATATTCAATAATATATGAACAAATATATTCAATAATATATGAACAAATATATTCAATATTATATGAACAAATATATTCAATAATATATGAACAAATATATTCAATAATATATGAACAAATATATTCAATAATATATGAACAAATATATTCAATATTATATGAACAAATATATTCAATAATATATGAACAAATATATTCAATAATATATGAACAAATATATTCAATAATATATGAACAAATATATTCAATATCATATGAACAAATATATTCAATATCATATGAACAAATATATTCAATATTATATGAACAAATATATTCAATAATATATGAACAAATATATTCAATATCATATGAACAAATATATTCAATATTATATGAACAAATATATTCAATAATATATGAACAGATATATTCAATATTATATGAACAAATATATTCAATAATATATGAACAAATATATTCAATATTATATGAACAAATATATTCAATATTATATGAACAAATATATTCAATAATATATGAACAAATATATTCAATAATATATGAACAAATATATTCAATATTATATGAACAAATATATTCAATAATATATGAACAAATATATTCAATATTATATGAACAAATATATTCAATAATATATGAACAAATATATTCAATAATATATGAACAAATATATTCAATATCATATGAACAAATATATTCAATAATATATGAACAAATATATTCAATAATATATGAACAAATATATTCAATATTATATGAACAAATATATTCAATAATATATGAACAAATATATTCAATAATATATGAACAAATATATTCAATAATATATGAACAAATATATTCAATAATATATGAACAAATATATTCAATATTATATGAACAAATATATTCAATAATATATGAACAAATATATTCAATAATATATGAACAAATATATTCAATAATATATGAACAAATATATTCAATATTATATGAACAAATATATTCAATATTATATGAACAAATATATTCAATATCATATGAACAAATATATTCAATAATATATGAACAAATATATTCAATAATATATGAACAAATATATTCAATAATATATGAACAAATATATTCAATATTATATGAACAAATATATTCAATAATATATGAACAAATATATTCAATAATATATGAACAAATATATTCAATAATATATGAACAAATATATTCAATAATATATGAACAAATATATTCAATATTATATGAACAAATATATTCAATAATATATGAACAAATATATTCAATAATATATGAACAAATATATTCAATAATATATGAACAAATATATTCAATATTATATGAACAAATATATTCAATATTATATGAACAAATATATTCAATAATATATGAACAAATATATTCAATAATATATGAACAAATATATTCAATATTTTATGAACAAATATATTCAATATTTTATGAACAAATATATTCAATATTATATGAACAAATATATTCAATAATATATGAACAAATATATTCAATAATATATGAACAAATATATTCAATATTATATGAACAAATATATTCAATAATATATGAACAAATATATCTAATAATATATGAACAAATATATTCAATAATATATGAACAAATATATTCAATATTATATGAACAAATATATTCAATATTTTATGAACAAATATATTCAATAATATATGAACAAATATATTCAATATTTTATGAACAAATATATTCAATATTTTATGAACAAATATATTCAATAATATATGAACAAATATATTCAATAATATATGAACAAATATATTCAATATTATATGAACAAATATATTCAATAATATATGAACAAATATATTCAATATCATATGAACAAATATATTCAATATTTTATGAACAAATATATTCAATATTATATGAACAAATATATTCAATAATATATGAACAAATATATTCAATATTATATGAACAAATATATTCAATATTATATGAACAAATATATTCAATATCATATGAACAAATATATTCAATATTATATGAACAAATATATTCA
Organism: Euprymna scolopes; assembly: GCF_053919585.1. Classification (NCBI taxonomy): domain Eukaryota; kingdom Metazoa; phylum Mollusca; class Cephalopoda; order Sepiida; family Sepiolidae; genus Euprymna; species Euprymna scolopes. Next base: position 18,777,122 of record NC_136517.1, read on the forward strand.
ATAATATATGAACAAATATATTCAATAATATATGAACAAATATATTCAATAATATATGAACAAATATATTCAATATTATATGAACAAATATATTCAATATTATATGAACAAATATATTCAATATCATATGAACAAATATATTCAATATTTTATGAACAAATATATTCAATATTATATGAACAAATATATTCAATAATATATGAACAAATATATTCAATAATATATGAACAAATATATTCAATATTTTATGAACAAATATATTCAATATTTTATGAACAAATATATTCAATAATATATGAACAAATATATTCAATAATATATGAACAAATATATTCAATATTATATGAACAAATATATTCAATAATATATGAACAAATATATTCAATATCATATGAACAAATATATTCAATAATATATGAACAAATATATTCAATATTATATGAACAAATATATTCAATATTATATGAACAAATATATTCAATATTATATGAACAAATATATTCAATAATATATGAACAAATATATTCAATAATATATGAACAAATATATTCAATAATATATGAACAAATATATTCAATATTATATGAACAAATATATTCAATATTATATGAACAAATATATTCAATATTATATGAACAAATATATTCAATATTATATGAACAAATATATTCAATATTATATGAACAAATATATTCAATAATATATGAACAAATATATTCAATATTATATGAACAAATATATTCAATAATATATGAACAAATATATTCAATATCATATCAACAAATATATTTAATATTATATGAACAAATATATTCAATAATATATGAACAAATATATTTAATATCATATGAACAAATATATTCAATAATATATGAACAAATATATTCAATATCATATGAACAAATATATTCAATATTATATGAACAAATATATTCAATATTATATGAACAAATATATTCAATAATATATGAACAAATATATTTAATATTATATGAACAAATATATTTAATATTATATGAACAAATATATTCAATAATATATGAACAAATATATTCAATATTATATGAACAAATATATTCAATATCATATGAACAAATATATTCAATATTATATGAACAAATATATTCAATAATATATGAACAAATATATTTAATATTATATGAACAAATATATTTAATATTATATGAACAAATATATTCAATAATATATGAACAAATATATTCAATATTATATGAACAAATATATTCAATATTTTATGAACAAATATATTCAATAATATATGAACAAATATATTTAATATTATATGAACAAATATATTTAATATTATATGAACAAATATATTCAATAATATATGAACAAATATATTTAATATTATATGAACAAATATATTTAATATTATATAAACAAATATATTCAATATCATATGAACAAATATATTCAATAATATATGAACAAATATATTCAATAATATATGAACAAATATATTTAATATTATATGAACAAATATATTCAATAATATATGAACAAATATATTCAATATTATATGAACAAATATATTCAATATTATATGAACAAATATATTCAATATTATATGAACAAATATATTCAATATCATATGAACAAATATATTCAATATCATATGAACAAATATATTTAATATTATATGAACAAATATATTCAATAATATATGAACAAATATATTCAATAATATATGAACAAATATATTCAATAATATATGAACAAATATATTCAATATTATATGAACAAATATATTCAATATTATATGAACAAATATATTCAATATTATATGAACAAATATATTCAATAATATATGAACAAATATATTCAATAATATATGAACAAATATATTCAATAATATATGAACAAATATATTCAATATTATATGAACAAATATATTCAATAATATATGAACAAATATATTCAATATTATATGAACAAATATATTCAATAATATATGAACAAATATATTCAATATTATATGAACAAATATATTCAATATTATATGAACAAATATATTCAATATTATATGAACAAATATATTCAATATTATATGAACAAATATATTTAATATTATATGAACAAATATATTCAATAATATATGAACAAATATATTCAATAATATATGAACAAATATATTCAATAATATATGAACAAATATATTCAATAATATATGAACAAATATATTCAATAATATATGAACAAATATATTCAATAATATATGAACAAATATATTCAATAATATATGAACAAATATATTCAATAATATATGAACAAATATATTCAATAATATATGAACAAATATATTCAATATTATATGAACAAATATATTTAATATTATATGAACAAATATATTTAATATTATATGAACAAATATATTCAATATTATATGAACAAATATATTCAATAATATATGAACAAATATATTCAATAATATATGAACAAATATATTCAATAATATATGAACAAATATATTCAATAATATATGAACAAATATATTCAATATTATATGAACAAATATATTCAATATTATATGAACAAATATATTCAATATTATATGAACAAATATATTTAATATTATATGAACAAATATATTCAATAATATATGAACAAATATATTCAATAATATATGAACAAATATATTCAATAATATATGAACAAATATATTCAATAATATATGAACAAATATATTCAATAATATATGAACAAATATATTCAATATTATATGAACAAATATATTTAATATTATATGAACAAATATATTCAATAATATATGAACAAATATATTCAATAATATATGAACAAATATATTCAAAAATATATGAACAAATATATTCAATATTATATGAACAAATATATTCAATAATATATGAACAAATATATTCAATATTATATGAACAAATATATTCAATAATATATGAACAAATATATTCAATAATATATGAACAAATATATTCAATAATATATGAACAAATATATTCAATATTATATGAACAAATATATTCAATAATATATGAACAAATATATTCAATATTATATGAACAAATATATTTAATATTATATGAACAAATATATTCAATATTATATGAACAAATATATTCAATAATATATGAACAAATATATTCAAAAATATATGAACAAATATATTCAATATTATATGAACAAATATATTCAATATTATATGAACAAATATATTCAATATTATATGAACAAATATATTCAATATTATATGAACAAATATATTCAATATTATATGAACAAATATATTCAATAATATATGAACAAATATATTCAATAATATATGAACAAATATATTCAATAATATATGAACAAATATATTCAAAAATATATGAACAAATATATTCAATATTATATGAACAAATATATTCAATATTATATGAACAAATATATTCAATATTATATGAACAAATATATTCAATATTATATGAACAAATATATTCAATATTATATGAACAAATATATTCAATATTATATGAACAAATATATTCAATATTATATGAACAAATATATTCAATAATATATGAACAAATATATTCAATAATATATGAACAAATATATTCAATATTATATGAACAAATATATTCAATATTATATGAACAAATATATTCAATATTATATGAACAAATATATTCAATATTATATGAACAAATATATTCAATATTATATGAACAAATATATTCAATATTATATGAACAAATATATTCAATATTATATGAACAAATATATTCAATATTATATGAACAAATATATTCAATAATATATGAACAAATATATTCAATATTATATGAACAAATATATTCAATATTATATGAACAAATATATTCAATATTATATGAACAAATATATTTAATATTATATGAACAAATATATTCAATATTATATGAACAAATATATTCAATATTATATGAACAAATATATTCAATATTATATGAACAAATATATTCAATATTATATGAACAAATATATTCAATATTATATGAACAAATATATTCAATATTATATGAACAAATATATTTAATATTATATGAACAAATATATTTAATATTATATGAACAAATATATTCAATATTATATGAACAAATATATTTAATATTATATGAACAAATATATTCAATATTATATGAACAAATATATTCAATATTATATGAACAAATATATTCAATATTATATGAACAAATATATTCAATATTATATGAACAAATATATTCAATATTATATGAACAAATATATTTAATATTATATGAACAAATATATTCAATAATATATGAACAAATATATTCAATAATATATGAACAAATATATTCAATATTATATGAACAAATATATTCAATATTATATGAACAAATATATTCAATATTATATGAACAAATATATTCAATAATATATGAACAAATATATTTAATATTATATGAACAAATATATTCAATATTATATGAACAAATATATTCAATATTATATGAACAAATATATTCAATATTATATGAACAAATATATTCAATATTATATGAACAAATATATTTAATATTATATGAACAAATATATTTAATATTATATGAACAAATATATTCAATATTATATGAACAAATATATTCAATATTATATGAACAAATATATTCAATATTATATGAACAAATATATTCAATATTATATGAACAAATATATTTAATATTATATGAACAAATATATTCAATAATATATGAACAAATATATTTAATATTATATGAACAAATATATTCAATAATATATGAACAAATATATTCAATATTATATGAACAAATATATTCAATATTATATGAACAAATATATTCAATATTATATGAACAAATATATTCAATAATATATGAACAAATATATTTAATATTATATGAACAAATATATTCAATATTATATGAACAAATATATTCAATATTATATGAACAAATATATTCAATAATATATGAACAAATATATTCAATATTATATGAACAAATATATTTAATATTATATGAACAAATATATTCAATAATATATGAACAAATATATTTAATATTATATGAACAAATATATTCAATAATATATGAACAAATATATTCAATATTATATGAACAAATATATTCAATATTATATGAACAAATATATTCAATATTATATGAACAAATATATTCAATATTATATGAACAAATATATTTAATATTATATGAACAAATATATTCAATAATATATGAACAAATATATTCAATATCATATTAACAAATATATTCAATAATATATGAACAAATATATTCAATATCATATGAACAAATATATTCAATATTATATGAACAAATATATTCAATATTATATGAACAAATATATTCAATATTATATGAACAAATATATTCAATATTATATGAACAAATATATTCAATAATATATGAACAAATATATTCAATATTATATGAACAAATATATTCAATATTATATGAACAAATATATTCAATATTATATGAACAAATATATTCAATATTATATGAACAAATATATTCAATATTATATGAACAAATATATTCAATATCATATGAACAAATATATTCAATATTATATGAACAAATATATTCAATATTATATGAACAAATATATTCAATATTATATGAACAAATATATTCAATATTATATGAACAAATATATTCAATATTATATGAACAAATATATTCAATATTATATGAACAAATATATTCAATATCATATGAACAAATATATTCAATATTATATGAACAAATATATTCAATATTATATGAACAAATATATTCAATATTATATGAACAAATATATTCAATATTATATGAACAAATATATTCAATATTATATGAACAAATATATTCAATATTATATGAACAAATATATTCAATATTATATGAACAAATATATTCAATAATATATGAACAAATATATTCAATATCATATTAACAAATATATTCAATAATATATGAACAAATATATTCAATATCATATGAACAAATATATTCAATATTATATGGACAAATATATTCAATATTATATGAACAAATATATTTAATATTATATGAACAAATATATTCAATAATATATGAACAAATATATTCAATATTATATGAACAAATATATTCAATATTATATGAACAAATATATTCAATATTATATGAACAAATATATTCAATATCATATGAACAAATATATTCAATATTATATGAACAAATATATTCAATATTATATGAACAAATATATTCAATATTATATGAACAAATATATTCAATATTATATGAACAAATATATTCAATATTATATGAACAAATATATTCAATATTATATGAACAAATATATTCAATATTATATGAACAAATATATTCAATATTATATGAACAAATATATTCAATATTATATGAACAAATATATTCAATATTATATGAACAAATATATTCAATATCATATGAACAAATATATTCAATATTATATGAACAAATATATTCAATATCATATGAACAAATATATTCAATAATATATGAACAAATATATTCAATATTATATGAACAAATATATTCAATAATATATGAACAAATATATTCAATATTATATGAACAAATATATTCAATATTATATGAACAAATATATTCAATATTATATGAACAAATATATTTAATATTATATGAACAAATATATTCAATATTATATGGACAAAGTTCCATGCTCAGTTAATGGAGGCAGTAGCTTATTATGTTTTAAGCAAACATGTAGTAATAAACTCCTTTTATTCTTGTAAATTGGTATTCGAGCTATTTAAGGATCGTCTCGGCTGAGAAAAGTAAATGTATACACTTTTTATCTCATGGTTACTGAAGTTAAAAAAAAAGACACGTCGAATTCATAGCAGAATCTATGCTGAGTGACTTATAAATAATTGTTTTTATTTGTGAGTTTTTGAACCGTCTCGAGTGCTTTTATTTTTGGTATTTTGTTACTTGGATTCAAATATCGAACATAAAATGGGTACATTCTAAGTAATTTTTACTTTTATAAATTAACTAGCGGGGAGGGGGGTACCCAGCGTTGCCCCGGGTGTTTGGAGGTGTGTGTGGTTTTGGGTAAATCAAAACACCCGGGTGTTTGTGTCGTGGGGGGGGGGGGGTTAAATAAAAATAAAAATTGGTAGGTGAGTATGAGGATCGAACCCGAACCCTTGAGGCAAAATTAGAAATTAAAGTGTGAAAAAAAAATCATGCGACATTAACCACTGGGCCACCGCGACATACAACAGAAAGAAGTTTGAATTTATTTAAAAAAAGAATTGACACGTGGCCACAATAAATGTCAACTCTGCACTTCTATTTGACCTCATTAATGATATATAGAAGCAGCAGTTTTTTTACCCAACTTTGACTGTTTTTTTTCCCCAAAATGTTGAGGAGAGGGAAATCAGCTCTTCATTGTCCAGATTGAATTGCAACTGTCTGATATAAGGAGTTTGGCCCCATATTGATCAAAGCTGATTGCTTCTGGAGGTTTCCCGGCGCGATGCTGAGAATGCAACTTTTGAATTTAGTTTCACTTTATTTATACTAAAAAGCAGGACAAACAGGTGACAGGGCAAAATAGCGCGAATCTCATAAAAGTCGAAGTAAATAAATCTAGAGGCGACCCACGTTCCCAAATCGTAGATATTATTATCTAGGGGGTATATAAATAGTTCTAAGTGAACGTAAACCCCCCCCCCGGAACTATGTGCGAAAAAAGCCTTTGCAAGACATACATGAAATGGTCACACACATTTTACCTTTTATATATATAGAAGATGGCAAGTGAAATATCTTGGTGGTCAAGTAAGGCAGTGATGTTAACGAAATATTATCCGTTAATTCTAAAACTAGAAAGACCTTTAAATTTTAGAGCACAGATTTCTAATCGACTTAGTTTTAAACGACTTTTAATTAAATTTTTATTTCTTTAAACAGCAATCATTGCCTACAATATATTAAGGATTATACTTTTCTACTTTTCTATCTTTCACTTTTTACTCTTTTTCATTTTCATCTTACCAATTCCACCTGAAGATGATTCTGTTGAAACTTTTATTAATATTTTTGATTTTGATATAAAATATTATACGAAAAATAAAAAAATACAATAAAGCAAAGTACTTTCATTGTATTCAACAATTTTTGCCTGAATATATATATATATATATATATATATATATATATATATATATATATATATATATACATATATATGTTTATATATATATGTGTATATATAGATGTATATATATATGTTTATATATATATGTGTATATATAGATGTATATATATGTTTATATATATGTGTATATATATATGTATATATGTGTATATATACACACATATGTATATATATGTGTGTATATATATATGTGTGTATATATATATGTATATATGTGTGTATATATTATATGTGTATATATATGTATGTGTACAATGTATACATATATGTGTGTGTATATATATATATGTATATATATATATTTATTCATTTATTTATATATATATAAAATTGGTGTGTATATATTATATGTGTATATATATGTATGTGTACAATGTATACATATATGTGTGTGTATATATATATATGTATATATATATATTTATTCATTTATTTATATATATATATATAAAATTGGTGTGTATATATTATATGTGTATATATATGTATGTGTACAATGTATATATATATATATGTGTGTGTATATATATATATATATATATATATATATATATATATATATATATATATATATATATACTTTAATGTCTACAAGACATTATCCTCGAATGTCTAAGATCTCTCTGTACAAAACTTTTGTCAGAACAACTTGGCATGAGGAAACTTTTTCCTACAAGTAAACACTGACTAAATATTCAAATTTCCATAGTATTTGCAGCCCAAGTAAGATAGCCCCAATATGGCTAGCCAACACTGGCTTTTATGAGGAATGGTGTATTCTCTCCAAGTAATATTATTTCAAGTAGCAATACAAAGCTGGATACTCAACCAGACTAGAAGAATTCTTGTCCTGAATTCCAGTAAGAACAAGAAACCAAAAAGAAAAATATGCTATAACATTAATTTATTTATTGTGGACTTTTAAATAAATTGATAAATAATAATCATCTCAATAATAAATTCCAATTAAATAATAGATATACTATATCATATTTAAATGGTCAATTGGGGAGAGGAAAATTATGTTCCTAATTTATTTGAGAGGTAAAGGAGAACTGAAATATTCGATTATCTGTGTATCTAAAAAAAAGATCAAGTGTTAGCCACTGGATGAAGTAAAATGAAACAAAAAAATATATACATATATGATGTCAGCAAATTCGTTTTTGAACATTGCCATTACTTGATATAGAACACATAAAAAATATATATACAGAAACATGAAAACAAATCAGTGATGGGATGCACAAAGGTGGCTTTTAAGCTCTGCCAAATTCTAGCATTCTTTGGCACACATTGTGCAGACATGGGCGCCACGAGCAGCACATTCTTCATGGTCACTTCTATGAATATTCAAATGCCGCTTCAAACTGCCTGCTGTTTTGCACGTCCGCCCGCAGTTGACACAGGTTAGATCTGGCAACACAAGACTGTTTTGTAGCCCACTGCACTGATGAGTATTCTGGTGGCTTATCAGCCCAGCTCTGCTCAGACATAATCTCCCGCACACCTCACACTCCAAACCAATTTGGTGTCCCAGACCATCCACTGCTTCTGGCACCTTCTCTTTCCGGATATCACGTTTCAGCCGCTCATACTGGGTTCGATCAGCTTCAAACTTGGCCACACCTCCCCACACGGTCCTTCTCCACTCGATCCAAAGCAAGACTCTCCTAGGTTCTCTCATCCATCTCACATTTTTTTAAGGCGGACCTCAAACAATCCTTGAATCTGTGCGAGCCTTTTCTAGTCTCACACAAAAACATGCGTTCAGATCTCAAGCTATATTACTTGTCATATACATACGCACCCACATCCACACACGTACATATATTCACGTTCGCGTACATACACTCACATTCACGTGTATACTCACACACACGCACACAAGGACAACGTCACTTCCCCTTTCAAAGGAAATCCACACATGCGCAAAAGACCATTGGAAACGACTATAAAAGCAAGAGACAAGCTGTTTCCAGCCTTTTCAGACCAGCTTCCTAGCTGGGCGGTCTACAGACCGACAGCGTGCCTTTTCGGCATGCGCGTACTTCACACCACTTGCTACTATGTTGGACAAAAAGCTATCAGACCGTACGTACACTTTATACTTTTTTCTATCTCCATAACCTGGATTGACTTTCTCACTCTATCTCCCTTTCGGTTTTGGTCCATCAACACAGACATGTGCGCGACTCTCTACTGAGCTTAACCCTCTCTTTTTACAGGCTGGCTTGCCACTTTGTGTTTCTCTATTGCATTCCCCCTTTCCTTCCACGCGCGTAATTATCAACGGCCAAATGAACACGTGTACACCCAAGACTTTCATTTCTCAACAGAAAATAAACAACATGTTTATTTTATTCCAGCATTTGAGTTCTTTGTTTCCTTCATTCCATTTCCTTTTCTTGCCACGCGCAACATGAAATGGTGACCCCTTTATTTAAAATGAAATGGAATGGATGAGATTGAACAAAACACTCATGCACGCACTCACTCTCTCTACAACAATAAACTTTCCCTCTCACCAGCTAACAACGAGAGACTCATGGCAAACTATAGACTCTTTCTCACCAGTTAACAGCGAGAGACGCGCGCCAAACTAAACACGTGTTGAACCCTTTTCTTTCATTTGTTTCTTCACAAAATAAATCCTAGCTCATTTAATTCAATTTAACACGTATTTTGTCTTTTTCTCAATTCAATTCATTTTCCCTATTTTTGCACCACCACGACCACCACCACAAATTGGTGACACCCGAACACGAGAAGAACACGCATTTCCTTCTATACCCTAGACCGCTACAAAATGGTGACACCCAAATGCGAGAGGAACACGCATTTCATCCTATGCCACAAGTTCACAACAAACAACCGACCACGACGAGATGTGAAATGAACAAGCATGGTGACCCTACTTTTTTTGAAAGAAATTGTTTTGAGCGAGACGCGCGTTTTATTTGATAAAGAAAAAAACGAACTTATCAACAAAGAAAAACAAGTGAACCACTACCGATAGGAATAACTACTACAAACAACAATGACGAAACCCCTCGTCAGACTCGGCAGAAAATAAACATGGAGCTGTCGACTTCATACCGAATTTTTAAAAAATTCGAGCTCGACAAACATTTTTCATGGTTTCCTGACATTACCCTGCAACAAACGCGAGGAGCAAAATCACATAGGCCTATGCACATTCCCTCCCACACAGCAAACGCAACAACAAAGAAACAATTACAGGACATCCCTATCAATGTATAGGAAGAAGTTGAATCAACAATACGAGTTGAGATGCACCACGCACGCTGATAAACTCACAACTTGGAAGTTTCGTTGACAGCCGGCAACCACACTCATCGTTCAACAAGAACGAATGCATGCGAAAACACCGTCAACATGAAACAAAAATTTTCCTTCCAAACGAACAATTCATTTCACTATCCCAGCAACTCGTTGCACATGGCAGCACACAAAAGAACAACCAAATATCACCCTAAAAAAAAGAGTAAACGCCTTTTCCACACGTAAGTAAATACTTTTTTTTACGAAAACACTCCGTTTTTGGACATTCCGTTTTTTGACGTTTTTTTTAAACAACTACGCCAACAAAAAAAAAATAAAATGAAATAAAAAACAGGACGAAAAGTCAATTGTCAAAAACATTACTTACAAAAAAAATATATATTTATATATATATATATAAATATATATAAATATATATACACTGCATATATTTTTTTTTCCTAGGAAGGGGAGTATTGCGCGAGCCTTTTCTAGTCTCACACAAAAACATGCGTTCACATCTCAAGCTATATTACTTGACATATACATACGCACACACAAACATACGCGCCCACGTCCACACACGTACGTATATTCACGTTCGCGTACATACACTCACATAACGTACTACATACCCGCATGCATGGACAACGTCACTTCCCCTTTCAAAGGAAATCCACACATGCGCAAAAGACACACCGGAAACACCTATAAAAGGGAGAGACAGGCTGTTTCCAATCCTTTTTTAGACCAGCTTCCTAGCTGGGTGGTCTACAGACCGACAGCGTGCCTTTTTGGCACGCACGTACCTCACACCACTTGCTACTATGTGGGACAAAAAGCCAACAGACAGTATGTACACTTTATACGCTTTCTTTCTCCATGAACTGGATTGACATTCTCACTCTTTCTCTCTATATATATACAACTTGTCCCTTAGAATACCTTTGCGTAGCTGACTGCTAACATGGCGTACAGCTTAACCCACTATCTTTGTCTTTGTCTACATGCTGGACTATCATTCCCATCTCCACTACATTACTCCCTTCTTTTCCCACGCGCGAACAAACGATAGTGACCCGAACGTGAGATGAACACACATTTCCTTTTCTTTCTACACCACCAGTCCCGCAACAAACGATGGTTACACCCACGCGGACATGAACCCGTGTTATATCTAAAACATCCATTGTTTCTACAAACGATGGTTACACCCGCGCGGACATGAACACGTGTTATATCTAAAACATTCATTCTTTCAACAGTAAATAAATGACATGTTTATTTTATTCCAGCACTTGAGTTCTTTGTTTCCTTCATTCAATTCGTTTCATTATTTTTTCTTGAGCGAGTTAGGGTATTTATATCCTGGTCCGCAACAAATCTCATATCTATGTATCTCATAAAGAGATCAAGTGTTAAATGCCACCGGATGAAGTAAAATGAAACAAAAAATATATACATATACATACATACATATATATATATATATATATATATATATATATATATATATATATATATATATATATATATGCATGTATATATATATATATGTCATCCACATACAGTACTGTTTCGCTGTTTCACAGCTCATCAGTGCAGCTAGACAAGCAACTACCTCAAGCCAGGATCGAAGCCTGACTGCCCATATGACACTTGGAGCTTCTAACTGTTGTGCTATTCATCTGCTGCTATGTGGGCAGTGAATTAACACTGTTTTGACATTGTCCAAATACCTAAGCTCAATTTGTTTACACAAAGGGCATATATATATATATATATATATATATATATATATATATATATATATAACATGTACATATATATATATATATAAGGGTTAAAAGAAAAAATTCAGTACGAACTTAGTCCAATCTTATTATGATTTTTCAACCTTGTAAGGACATCTTCAGATAAGGTGAGCTAAGCTAAGCTGACTTAAAAGTGAGAAGCTTACAACGAGTTGCAAGTTGCATGTATTTATTGGAAGAAGGATGAAAGAAGTGAAACATGGGCGAGTTTTATTTTTATTGAGTTAATAGAAGATAACAACCATCTGGAGATTAACCGCCACACTCACGAAAAACGATGATAAAAATTTTGAAGACTGCGCGTATGTAAAAAGACTTTCGTTAATCGCTTTGTGTTTCTTGATTGCTTCCCTTTTTCTTTTCTTTCTTTTTTTTTATTGAAATGTTTACAATAATATTTCTCAGTACTATAA
>NC_136517.1:18795862-18860862 GCF_053919585.1 Euprymna scolopes
ACAGTGAGTAAACCATTAGGCCTTGTCACGATCTTTCAAAAGTGTTTTCAAAAATACTTATTCTTAACATAAGCAAGTTGTCATGTAAACGATTCACGCATGCATGCACAGTTGCGAAACAGTTGACAAACAGATATAAATCCGATGACCACCCCCCACCCCCTTAAGTACCAAATTTTCAATTTTAACCCCTTAGCAGCCCTTTTGTCCGGATGAAAACCAATTAAAAAGTTTTTCACATGTCAGAATACCCTATATATCAAAATTCAAGTTTATAGATCAAAAGTTTGTTAAGTATATAGGTTGAGAAGTGTCCTCACACACGCTCTCACTTTTATAGATTGATAGATAGATAGATATAGAGAGATAAATTTACCTTTTCTTTTAGATTTGGAAGGTTCCCCATAATGGGTGTCGGTTTTGGGCCAGGTATACCGAGATACTTCAATTGCGTGTAAGGATATGTTCCCCATCTGTAAAGAAGAATAATTATAAAATTATACGAAAGGATTATTTAGATTATTTGGATTCTTCAGACAACTATTCTCATCATGAGTGTTATTTTCATGACATTTCGGTTGATGTAATCTTCGACCTTCTTCAGGTGTATCTTAAACTAGCAGATCTTTTTTTTTTTTACATGGAGGTCACCACTTGGGGATAAGGGTTATTGCGTGCACAGTAATCAATGGGATAGTATTGGAAATTTGATAAAGTGTCTTACTTAAGTTGGCGATTCATCAGGAATTTGTTTATGTTGGACTTGAAGACATCCAAGTTGTAGTCAGGTGGGAAACAGGCAAATGGAAGAGAATTGCACAGACGTGCACTTCTAAGAAAGAAGCTTTGTTCATGGAATCTGTTTTGATTTAGGCACAGATAAAGAGTGGGGAAAATTATTGACAGTGGTTTCAGCTAGACGAGTGTTTTTCGTGAAAGATTGGAGAGGGGGACCAGAGATTGGAGCTCGGATGAGCACTTACCATGGAAATAACGATAAAACAAAGACAGGCTCGCAATGTCTCTTCTGTGGGAGAGAAGTTGCAGGGAAGAGAAAAGGGCATCCCCCATTAAGCCACAAAGTCTATTTTGTACTCTGTCAAGGCAGGATAGTCTGATTTAGCAGCTCCAGCCCAGATGTGGCAGCAGTACTCCATCTTTGGACGTACTTGGCTTTTATACAGATAGAGAATTGCATCAGTAGTTAGATATCTTCTGGAGGGGTAGAAGGATCCCACTATTTTCCCAGCGACCTGGGCAACAGACCTGATGTACATGTTCTATTTCAGATCAGGAGTAAAGGTCAAGCCCAGAAGCTTGTCAAAACATGAAGCCTACCCAAGATGAGAGCCATCCATTTCAATTGATGCCAGATAGGGATCAGAGTGTTGATGATGTAAAGTTAGGAGCTTGGTTTTAGATGCATCAAAAGTAACCAGCCACCTCTTCCCCCACTGTACTACATGCTCAAGATCAGAGGAGACAGAATCAGAGAGAACTTTGTCATTTACGGCCTTTGATGTGTTGCCATAGATGGTCATGTCATCAGCATAGATATCAACAAATGATTTAAATATGTGTTTTGAGAGATCATTGATGTAAATGAGAATGGCTAGCGGTGTATAGGCGTGTAGCTTGAGTCAGTTATCTGACTGTGTAATGAGAAATAGCAATGTGTTGTTGTGAAGTCAGGGCTAGCTATGTCTGGCCGTGTAGTTAGGGCTAACTATGTCTGGCCGTGTAGTTAGGGCTAGTTGTGTCTGGCTGTGTAATGAGGGCTAGCTGTGTCTGGCTGTGTAATGAGGGCTAGCTGTGTCTGGGGTCATGTATTGAAAGTCAGCTGTGCCTGGTGTCATAAGAAGCTGTAATTAGATATGCATTAATTTGCATAACAACGAATCAGCGGCCATAAAAAGACATTCTAAAAAGACCGAAGTTGAGAAGACTGGAGAGGATGTTGTTGGCACGAAAGATTCGAGACGTGTAAAACATTGTGCCCATGATTGCAGTCCTTTTTTATATATATTTTATCCTAATTAGTCCACAACCTATTTTCGTAAGAAATGAAAAAGTTTAAATTACAAGACGATATTCGGGTTTTACAGATGGTGGTGTCAAGTTATGCAAAAGAAAAAAAATTACAATTCGAGTCCGATTTTTGAAAAATGCTGTCGTCAAATTATGGAGAAGCGTAAAAAAAAAAGATTCAGTTGGATTACTAGAAAAAGTCGTCGTTTTTAAATGAAGAATTCCAGCTGTCATTATCTCTAAATTTAGTGTTCTTAAAGAATACACTGTGTAGTTTCTTTTCAAATAATTTTCTCCCTCTCTCTTGCAATCTCTGACTCTTCTTCACCCCAAGTCCAAGTATCTTTTCCCTTCTCACTTCCTGAAGAAGAATTTCATTACTTTCAGAAATATGCTTTGCTAAATAGGTTTGATTATTTACTCGTTATGAGTAGTTTTCTCACTTTGAGAACAACTTGTAGTGTTCCCTGGAGTCTGAGTGACAACAAGTCTCCACTTCTTTCAATAACCTTTACAAAAGAATTTGCATTATCGCAACAGCCACATACCATTGATTTCTTGTTGGTGGCGACGATTGGTCTTCACTGGAATTTGGGTGGCAATAAGCCTCCCCAAGGTCCCAGTCTTCTTTGCACTCATCCAGTGGAGGTCTGGCTAGTGCTTTCTCTCCTCAGTCTTTCCATCCGCCTCGACCCTCATTATTTGGTGTGGTGCTCATTTATGGTGACACTCACAGAAAAAAGGGGAGAGTGGTATTTTTCAATTATACAAATTCAGTTTTCATGATTCCATGTGATTTTCCTTTGTGTCATACATCTGTAGCCGTGTCTGTGTCCAGTTTGTGTGTAGTTTATGTGTGGTGTTAGTCTCCACATTGAAAGGTTTTCTTTAATATTTCTGCAGTTTTCATTATTGAAATTCGTTGTATCTTCTCTACCATCCCTCTGATTCCAATTTCTCCCATTCTTTTTTCAAAGATTTTCGGTATCGTTCCTAGTGCTCCTACTATTAGTGGTGTTATCTTTACTTTCTTCATTTTCCGGATCTCTTTGAGCTCTCTGGCCAATTCCATGTATTTGCTTTTCAGTCTCCTTGATCTTCAGTCTGTGGTCTGCTGAAACAGCAAAATCTACAATCTGGCAGGACTTTTTCTTCTTTTTTTTTATATTCCATTTTTACCCCAAACAAGGTACAGTACTACTTTGATGTAGGGGGCTACTATCGGGGACATAAGTTGCAGGGATACTATGTAAGGAGTTGAGTGGCAAGATGTCTGTTCACATTACACTTGAACTTCTGCATGTCAGTTCAGTTGGGAAAACAGGGACCCGGAAGGGAGTTCCAGAGTCTAGCAGTTCTGGGGAAGAAACTATTAGAGTAGAAGACCTTCTTACATCTAGGGATCTCTACTGTGTAAGGGTTGGGATTTTGCTGATTGTTTGGTTTGTCGGGGGCATTTACATCGAGGGGGTACAAGGGCTTGTAGTTCGTCAAAGGATCCTATTTCAAAATACTTGTAGAACAGACAGAAGGATGCAACATTTCTTGTTAACTATTATGACAGCCGGTTTTCTCGCTTGGAAGGGTTTATCTGTTTGTATATCCATGTCCCATACAATCTTGTGACTTTCATTTATCATCATCATCATTATTATTATTATTATTATTATTATTATTAGTAGTAGTAGTAGTAGTAGTAGTAATAACAGCAGCAGCATTCAATTTTTACGGTTTATTAAATTGTTACATGAAGGTACAGAATAGTTACAAAACATCCCCCTCTTCCCATATTAAGAATAGGTTTCTAAATAATGATGTTATTATTTCAATACGGTCTGTATTATGCATAAGTGCCAAAATAAGATTATACTTTTTAGGCAATAATGTATGAACAGATTGAAAAACTTGGTGGAAAGAAAAATAACAAAATCAAAACCAAAAACAATTATTTTAGAACTTTAAAGTCGGTGATCAGTTTTGTATATAAATTTAACATAAAATCATCCCCCCTTTCCAGAACATTCTAACTTTTTATAGCAATTGACTTTAAAGAAAATTTACTACTAACCTTAAGTCCGACTGACAAGTGGGTAAAGCCATAGGATTCGTCTAAAAAGTAGACCCCCCCCAACACACACACACACACACACACACACACACACACACAATGATCTCTTTCTTAATAATTGACATTTTTTCTTCATCTTTTCGACAAAGTTTTCAGTGTGCATATGTGATTACTTAAAAAATAAAATTGTATTTTTTGTGGTAGTCATTTAGCTGAGGTTATTAATCTATATAAATATAACACTAGATGTATGTATGTGTGTCTACGTGAAAATATTTAATTTAACCGATAAACTCTTAAACTACCGGTCAAACAACACTTAAATTAACAGGAACTAGTAATCATACATCAAAGATAGTTTATAACGAATAAAATCTTTGTTTGGATGGATGAATAACGCGTTCAGAAATATGTCGGCAAGTTGAAATGCAAAATGTACATTTCAACTTGACGACATGTTTCTATTAGTTGTGCGCATGTGCAAATTCATTCATAGCTTAAAGTCGTTTAATTTTAAATCTTTATTATTTATCTGTTGATAGCTTAAACAGTAGGGAACGCGGCTGAAACACTAAATTTTTGGTCTAGATTGTAGCCGATGTCACCCAAGTAATTTTTTTCAACTTTTGAAATCAGTACTATATATTGTCGGATATTTATTTTTTTTATGGACCTTGCCATCAACAGTGCAAAAGGGAAGGGTGGGGGTGTCAGCATTTTAGCCAACCTGTAAAATTCACTTAACCCCTACCTCTTCTCATCTTGACCTCGACTAGCAGTCGTTGGAGCCTGAAGGTCCCCTTTCAGCTGGCGAATGTGTGTTCATCTCTTGTCACTCACTCACTCACTCTCTCTTTCCCTCTCGCTCTCTATCTCTCCTTTTTATGTCATTTTCATTTAAGTCATCACAGACATTTTTCTCTCCCCCTCTCTCTGTTAATGCCTTTCCTTTTTCTTAGTAGCCATCAGCATTGCTTAACGCTGATTGGTTGTGTTGGGAAGACAATCCCAATCAACTTTGTGAGACCCTTTTCAGATCAGTTCCAAAGAAGACATTGGACAGTGAAGTCTTGTTTTCGGAATTCCGTCGGGCCAGCGACGTAAAACACTCAACTTCTTCACTAAAGGGGAAGGCCTTTATTAAGTGGTTGAAATTGGTGTTTCAAAATACACCATTTATTGAAGAAGTTAACCCCTTTCAGAGAAAGGGAAAGAAAAGGAAAGAAAGAAAAAGAAACCTACCCTTTCAGAGAAAGGAAAAATTATTTCTGGGGTATCTGAAGAAAAGATAACCCCTTTTTCAGAGAGGTTTACTTTTAAAACTTTTGAAGGTTTTGTTTGTTTGAAAAAAAAAAAAAAAAAAAAAAAAGAGAGACAGAGAAGAAGAAAGGAAAAGAAAAGAATTTGAAAAGAACCTTGCAACCTTTTCTCTTTCTTTCCTGAAAAAAATCATGCAGGTTGCAATGTTCTTTTTGTTGAAAGACTGACTTTAAGGACTTGAAGAAAGAATATTTTCTATTTTGAATGTGCTTTTCATTTCAGCCTTTCTTTCAAGTAAGAATTGTGTTTTGTATTTGTTTATTTTTTTATTTACAAGTTATAAAACCTGAAATTAGGAAAATATAAGCAACCATAACATTTTGCTTCCTTTAAATAAATTCGGATCATTTTAAACTCATTTCGGGTCGGTATTTCATTTGCTCATTTCTCTTTGTTTGCTTGTTTAATTTTTTCCCCTTTTTTTCCTTTAACTTGGTACCTTAAAAAGCGGATTTTGGGGACACCCCAAAATTCCGTCTCTCTCTCTCTCCCTCATATATATATATATATATATATATATATATATATATATATATATATATATATATATTCAATAAAGAATTGGCTCTGTAAATAATAATTACGAGTATCTACTCTACTCTTCTGATGAGAAGCATTAGGCTTCAAAATACCTTGGTATAAAGAGTCCCCTTTATCCCCCAACTAAATGTATGCATACCCTTATTAAATAAATGACTCATTCTATATTTACCAATATATGGTTTTTGTGACTTCATTTTCCAGTCGTATTGTCTCATATATATATATATATATATATATATATATATATAGTAGCATTTCAGCCCGGCGTTGCTCGGGTGTTTGGATGTGTATGTTGAGCAAAAAAAAAAAAAAAATGGTAGTAGGAAGGCAGGCTCGAACCTGTACCTCAGAGGAGAAAAAGAACAGGATAAAAACCTGACGTCTATGCTGTTACGACCACCGCCAAACCGGAAGTGACATTTTTTAAAATTAAGGCTAGACAATTGAAAGGAGAGGATGACTTTCAAAAATATCGGCGAAAAAAGCGACCCCCCCCCTGTAGAAAAGTGCCCAGTTTAAGGTGAAATATTAATGTTTTTAGCCAATTTTTCGATATTTGTCGTCTGAAAGGTTGAACTTCAAAACAATACTGATCTTGAGAAAATCCGTCGCTTCTGTTGAAAGTATTAGGCAGACATGTTAACATACATACATACATACATACATTTATATATTGGTAATTAAATGTTTTCGACCCAAACTGACGAAAAAGCTTGCAATATCTCTGAATAACCTTTATGTAAAATTTCAAATGTTTACACCAGAAATTGTTTGAGTAATTTGGTAGAGACTGAAGAGGTAAAATTATTTTTAACCTTGACCCCTATTATGACCCCTTAACATTTATTATTTTGGGCTCTAATCAAGTTATTAAGTTAGATCCATGTCCAAGGGACCTATATCTACAACTTCAAGTGTTTAGATGTGACCTTGGGACATGTGACCTTACACGTCCTTAACCCCTGATCGCGGCCCAGTTATGATCTGCACCCTGGTCGGTACAGTTATGATATGTCGACTGGGCAACCAGGTCTGCCAACCGTTAGTACGTCGCGTCACCCAGTGAGTTCTTCGTTAAGGCGTTGGGGATTCTTCTCGGATGCTCGGTCCTCAAGGTCTGTTCTCCGTGGATCGTCTAGTTATTCTGGGTGTTTGTTGACGGATACGGTGCCACAAATGGCAAATACAGAATGTACATATATACGGATCAACGCACATCAGCAACAAAACTCCGGAGGTTGGTTAATATAATATATATTTCGGAAATTCATAAAAGAAGTATTTACAGCATATACATATAGTTGACAATTAATTCAAGCAAGCAGTTAGTTCTACAACTGAGCTTCTGTTGTTGAAATACCTGGTCGGTATCGCGGACTTTGCGTAATTCTCGTTAAGTGATCGACACCTTATAAGCGTTGAGTTATCAGGCAACAAGCGAGGGGGAGAGAGAGAGGAGAGGTGATTCTGCCGAGACTTAGCTCTCTTTGACTCTGATTCCGGACTCTCTCTTCTTCTCTTCCGTTCTGTTCTCTTTCTGTTCTGTTCTGACTTAATCTCTGATTTTTCATTTCCTTTTTAATACAATTATGGAATGATGACGACACCCATGTTCGTCATCGACCAATCAAATTGCTTGATTATAATTCGACGGGGCCTTTTCTCATTGGTTGATTATACTTCGACAGGGCCCTTTTTCATTGGTCCATTTCCAAAATTGGACTGACTCCTCCTTTAATTAACGCCCAACTTACACGTTGTATTAATTAACTCCTCCCTGGCTTACTAATGGTTTTTTTCCATACCCAGGAAAATTATTTTTCCTTTGACTTAAAGCAAATCACATGATTTTATTTGTTTTAAAATTATCTATTGATCTCATTTTTCGCTTTGATAATTCAAAGGAATTTTAGTTTATCTTTGAATTAAGTTCTGGTTGTCGGCCATTCCATTATATCAGACATTTTGATTACGTCAAAAGACCAAGAATGCATTTGTCGCCTTGAACTTATCGGACAACACATTTTCCCATCCGAGCAAAAATATTTCATAACTTCAATTTTCGTTCGACCTGATTCACCAAATGACAATTCTCGATACGTTATATTATTGTTTTGAAATTTCGGACAATTCATTTTTTTCCTATTCTTTGTTCTAAACATAATGCCGAGTCACTGCGTGTGTTTCTCTCAGATCAAAAACAACCCGACTTTTCAACTTGTCAAATTCACAGGTCGACTTGGCTCATAGTTCCGCCAATTGCGGGTGTGAAATCCCCACCCCTCCGGCTCCTGTACAGCTATGATTTCGGCCATTGTAGATCAAACGCCTGTGTATTTTGGCTAAAATATTTTATGCATTCTTTTTTGCTTTTGAAGTCTAGAATGTGATTTAACCTCTCGCTACAAAGGCACTCTTGCCGCCGCCGTCTCAACAACAGACTTAGCTCAGAATTTATTCACAAAAAAAAATTAATAATAATTTTTATTCCCTCAACCCGATCATCGTCCGGGAACAAAAAATTGCTTTTAACCAAAAGAAACGTCACATCAACCCTACAGGTCTGATGTGGCCTCTCTTTAGTGTTACATAGACCCCAAATTGTCGGAGGAGTTTGGTAGACTTCTCAAAGGTCAAGTCGTTAAATTTTGACCCCTTGACAGCGAAATTTCCTATTAATTTACTATTACTCTCAAAACCAACCTTATTTACTTTAACAGGCAAATTTCTGACTGAAAACCGATCACATACATTTTCCCAAATCTCAGTACCCTGCAT
Source organism: Euprymna scolopes (assembly GCF_053919585.1). Lineage (NCBI taxonomy): Eukaryota > Metazoa > Mollusca > Cephalopoda > Sepiida > Sepiolidae > Euprymna > Euprymna scolopes. The sequence goes on from NC_136517.1 coordinate 18,804,600, forward strand.
ATCAAATTTTGAGTCTGTAGACTAAAAATTGACATTGCTATTACATAGGGAAATGTACACAGACAGATAGATACACAGACACACAAACACACAGACAGACAGATACACAGACACGTTCACTTTTAGAGATATATAGATAGGTAGATAGACAGATAGATAGATAGACTAATAGATTAAACAAAAATATATACGTATACATAAATATATATGGAAACAATTTTTTGTTTACTGTAAAGATTCACGCAAATATTATGCAAGTATAAATCATGTAGAATATCTACATGAATATAATTACACGTAATAGTTAACTCTAGATGATCATCTCATAAGAAAACCGAAAAAAATAGGAAATTAATTAAAATGAATGTTTAAAAGAATATGCAAATTAACTAGATCTTTTACTAGTGAATGCAATTCTACGACCCATCTATATATATAAAAGCGAAAATGTATGTATGTATGTGTGCATGTTTGGATGTCTGCTAAAAACTTTCGACAGACGCGACGAAAATTCACAAACTCGGTATCACATCGAAGCTCCATCCTTTGCTCGAAAAATTGGCCAAAAATGTTAACTTTTTCACCCCGAAATCGACAATTTTCGACAAGGTGGAGGGGTCAATAAAAACGGTCCTCTCGTGACAATGACCGATTCTACGCATGCGTCAGATGACGTCGTGACCTGATTTACTTTAAATAGTTGAAAAACCAAACCAATTTCATGTACGTCGCATTAGCTCAGTTGGTTAAGGCCTTGGTTCATTAAAGAAACGTTTTGGGTTCGAATCGTGGTGTGAGATGTTTTTGTTTTTTTTCGATTTTTTAAATTTAAATATTAAACCAATCTTATTTAAGCCATTTTTCACGTAACGTTCGTTTTTCTACTTTTTTTTTTGTTTTTACTTCGCTTATTCTTAGCGACACCAAAAAACACCCGGGTACCCACCAATTTTTTAAATTTTAATATCGAAACAGGCTTATTTAAGACATTTTTCACATGTTCGTTTTTCTGTTTTCATCGTTCGTTTGCCTTACTTTAGTTTTTTTTTTTTTAAATTGTTTGATCGCCGCGTAGCTTGACGTTGTTGCACCTGCTAATTTCGGTTTATAAACGTCAACTTAACATGCTTATCAATTCATCTGTTCCTGTGGTCAAGATGGTTAGGTTGCAAGGGTTTTTTTTCCATTTCCTTTCCACCTCCGCGTCAAACGTTTGGGGTTCAAGCCTACCTTTATACTAAAACTATTTTTTTTTTCTTTTACACCTCCAAACAACCGGCCAACGTTTTTTTTCTTAACAGGGTTGTTTTAATTTCCCCCCCCCCACCAACACACACCTCCAAACACCCGGACAACGCCGAGTACCCCCGCTAATATATAAGAAAATTGTATTTTCTTTTTAAATAAATAGAAAAGAGGGTTTTTAATATGAATATCAATACACACAAAAGAAAAACGAATTTATAGGATATATATATATATATATATATATATGTATATATCTAATATATAAAAGGCAATATATATATAAAAGCGAAAATGTATGTGTGTATGTGTGTTCGCTTTTTATGTATGTCTTCAAAAGGCTTTTTTCCGGCGGATTCTCGAGGCCGTCGCTCATTTTTAAAACTTTTTATATCACGTCTAAATGATAATATCTATGACTTAACAACGGTGGTCGCCTCTCTATTTAATTTTCCCGATTTTGAAACGTTAATTATTCGACATTTTCGGATCTTCACGTGTTGCATTCGTTTTTCGGTATAAAAAAAAAAAAATAAAATAAAAAAAATAAAAAAAATAAAAAAAAATCGAAACTCGATTCGAAATACTGGCCCATGGCCAGTTGTCTCTAGAAAGCTATGTAACGTTTGGTCAATGTCGGCTTCGTCATATTAGACGGTTGCTTTCATTTCGAGACAACAAGACACTCCCCCTAATAAACAGGGAGCTGTTTTTTTCCAAAGTTAGTTAAAAACAAACAAACCGGTTTATTGACCTAAAAACTGTCCCGCAGAAAATGTTAACTGCTGAATAGCTATCGCATACCATCGCCGCATGTGCATTAAGCTTTTTCGTATAAAAAAACAGACTTGTGTTAAATTTATTTACCCAAAACCACACACACATCCGGGCAACGCCGGGTACCCCCCCCTAGTGTTAGTAAAGTAAAAATAATAAACTTATGCAACAAACAGACTCACGTTAAATAAAACACTGTCCCGCACTCAAAGTTCACGTCAATAACTCGTCAAAAACGGGCACCTGTTTTTTTTTCACACTTTACTATTTTCCAACTGCGCGTCAAGGCTTCGTTTTTTTGTTTTTTTTAAAATAACCAACGATTTTTCTTTTTATTTACCAAAACCACACACACCTCCAAACACCCGGACAACGCCGGGTACCCCCCGCTTGTATATATATAAAACAATTATATTATCAAAAACAATTATATTATCAAATTTAAAAAAAAAACAAAAACAAATCTTATCAAGATAAGAAAAGCTTAACACTATCAAGGGGAGCAAAGAAAATATTAAATGAAAGATTAGGAATAAAAGTTAAATATAACTTTATTATATCATCAGAACAATCAGGAAAAGTTAGAGGGAAATTTAAGAAAAGAAAAATTCTTTAATTTTCCCTTAACTTTTCCTTATTTTTCTGGTGATATAATAAATTTATATATAACTTTTATTCCTCATCATTCATTTAATATATATATATATATATATATATATATATATATATATATATATATATATATATATATATATAGTTTATTGTTAGTTTTAACAGTTTTTAGTGAGTTTAATAGGAAATTGTAACCATTAGAAGGCTTGGTAGTTCGAATTTAGTTGTCTCCTCTTAGTTATAAAACATGACGGATCAAAACATAATGTCTAGCTTTGTCATAAAATTTGATTTTCTCAATATATATACTTGACCAATTTACGTGATTCTAGGAATGTGATATTTTCCTTCCGTGACAGGTACATACATACATCATAAAGCTATTTTTTTTTTTTTAAGATTTTTCTGTCTTTTTGTTTGGAAAATAGATTTAATTCTAAATAAGCTCTTTGTTCAACTTACATGTAAACAGCAAGAATACACACGAACGTAATCCAAATGGAATTGGGTACGGCAAAGACGAGACTCTTAAGAGTTTCAATTGGATCCATTTTTTTGACGCCTTCGTTATTCTCACTATTGACACCGTTCTCTTTCTTCTTCTTTAGCAAGCAGCTTGTTATAAACTTCGCTTTGTGCTCTGATTGGCTTCCTGATCGACAGGTGGGCGTGTCTTAACTTGATATTATTTCCACTATGATTTTTTTGTCAATCTTCTTTTCTTTTGTCATCATTTTTATGTGACGGTTCGATATTTTTCCTTAAGTCATAAATTGTGAACCACCTCATCAAAAATCTATCTGAGGCTCTCTTCTCCAACCATGGTGCAATGGGCAAAAGCTGGATGACCGGATATGGAAGACTTACATCAAATCTGTTGCCAAGGTCGTCGGAAATATGATTGCGGCATTTTACCGCTCCACCTCTACCTATATGAGAGCTAGATACATCCTAAAATGGAGTATAATTGCCACATCTAGCCAGGAGCTGCTTGAAGAACCCTATCCTGCATTGAGAAAGTTAAAAACCGGCATCAAAACCTAGTAGATGTTTTCCCTGCAACTTCTTTCCCACAGAAGAGACGTTGCGAGCCTATTATTATATTACTTTTATATTATTTTTATGTCAGGTGCTCGTCCGAGCTTCAATCTATGGTCCCCCTTGCCAAACTTTCACAGAGAGCACTCGTCTAGCTACAACAACTATCAACAATTTCCTCGCTCTTTATCTGTGCCTAAATCTAAATGCACATTCTATGAATAAAGCTTCTTTTTTCGAAAACTGCTCGCCTGTGGAACTCTGTTCCTCCGGACTACTTTCGAGCTGACTACAATATGGTTGTATTTAAGTCCAATGTAAACAAGTTCTTGTTTGTCTGTCCCCTTAAATAATCAAATTTTACTCCATTTCCACCACTAACGATTACTACACTGTTGTCCCGGTGATCACTGTACACTCATTAACATTTATCCCCGAGTAGCTTTTAGATCTTGATAAGTGGTAACTCCCTTGCAAAAAAAAAAAAGTCATAAAAATTTTGAAATACTTTAAATAAAATAAAAAAAATAGTTTTCACCTCATTGAAATAGTAAAAATAATGTCAGTAAGTTTTCACGAACGGTTTACAAAAACATTTGTTTTTCGTTCCTTTTATTTTATTTATTTTTTGAGGGGGGTATTCAATTATAGAACTTGTATGGATTTTAACAGGTGCTTCTGCAGTTTAATTTACCGTTTTTCCGTAAGTAACGCGCCGACACACACCGAGCAGAAGAACTGTTTAATTTTTCACAAAAATTCTGTTTACATTGGGGGGGGGGAGCGACAGAGGTGGACGGGTAGTGTCACTCCACCATCCATATAATGTAAAGAAAGGAATTGTCTGTTGCTTACAACACTGAGCAAAAGCAATATGTAGTAACAGCAATGCATATCAAGAGGAGATGGACAGGTTAAGAGAAACCTTCCACTAAAACAACTATCCAGAGGGCATAACATCAGCTCTAAGAAATCGGGACCAAACACAAAAAAACACCACTCAGAAACTTACCACAGTGTGTATGCCATACAGGAACGATTCAACTCTCCAGAAACAGCTTGTGAGAGTCAAGCCCCCTACAGGAAAAATCATGACTAAGAACTGTGTATATGAGATCCCGTGTAAATGTGGAAAACTATACAAAGGTGAGACATGTCATCCATTAAAAGTGTAGACCTAAACTAATGGATAAGGGAGTAATATCATGGAACTATTTCAATATGTACAATAAATGTATCAACTTGGCGTAGGAAAGGTGTAAACCGTCTTGTACCTTTGAGTATGGGTTAAAAGAACACACACATCTCTATGCCATGTATGTTATACTATATATATGTCAAACTAAATACATGTCAAACTAATATATATGTCAAACTATATACATGTCAAACTATATACATGTCAAACTAATATATATGTTAAACTATATATATGTCAAACTATATATATGTCAAACTAATATATATGTCAAACTAATATATATGTCAAACTATATACATGTCAAACTATATACATGTCAAACTATATACATGTCAAACTATATACATGTCAAGCTATATACATGTCAAACTAATATATATGTTAAACTATCAGGACCCATGTACCTGCGTTGCCTAGTGGAAATGTGAAACAAAGCCAGAACAAATTCGGTAAAGGATCTCAACCCTTAGAAAACAAATTAAACGACGGTTGCTAGTGGGGGCCACTTGGAAATCGCTATTTTGAGGCAGTTATTTGTATTTACTGGTGGATACTGGCTGCTTTTACAAATATCACTATTGGTTCCTGGCAGCCATGGCCAGTATCGGCGTCCATTGGAATTAATGGACTTCAATGGCAAGCACTGGTTCATACGATATTATTTGTTTATTAACATGTTAGGTAAAACTACAGAATAGTTACAAAACTGTCACCATAACGTTTTTATTTAGAAATCCAGTCTGAACCTGGGTTTCTAAATAAAAATATTATATTGGTACGTTTCGTATTGTTACATTTTCTGTCACATTTTTATATATATTCTTATATCTGCGTAAAATTTGTGACAAACGGTGGTGGTAACGACGGAAAGGGCAACAGTGACAGCGAAATTGACGATAAGAAATTAAAAGATGAATAAGTAATGTTATTTCTTTATTTTTTGGAAATGGTTGCCAATTATATAGGAAAATGTATTAAAGTTTCTGGTGTCATCTAGGAGAGAGAAAAACATAATAATGACTGAATAAGTATCTTGCTACCACCTGTAAATATGATTTGCTGTAGAGCGTGACTCTTGTCGGAACTATAAGAGAAATTTATGATGATGAATAAAAGCGACTTATAATATCTGGAAAACCTACAAGTATTAACAGTGTGACTATATCGATTTTATGGGTGGCGTCTATTTATGTAATATTTTTTCTAGATGGGAAAAATTATCACTTCATTAATGATAGGGAATAGAGATAAAGCATTAATTACAAAACGGTATATTTGTTATGACTCGCCACGGCCACGCCTCGATAAAACGACATTATTGCATGGTGGCAGCTTGGAGTGTAAAAAAGAAATACTGCTTTTCAGAAGATACCCAAACAAGATATTTAATAATTCTTTTTAACTCTCTGTTTCATGTGTGAGGATACCCACGGATAAAATATAACATAAAACCAGTCGTTGTGTTTACTCGGCAACCATCTTTATTTAATACTCTTCTTACACCGGTCACCTCCAAGGGGCGTTACTCCAAACGGTGTAACACCTGTTGCTGTTCATGCAACACTCTCCAGGTGTGGAGTTTTTTCATGCTCAATTAACCAGTTACTACTTCTTTTTTTTCGTAACAAAATGTTTACTGTTTATCTACGATGGCTCGTAACGATATTTTTTTTAATGGATTCAGAAGCTGTAAGACTTTTTAAGCAACGTTTAGAACTGTATTTTATTCTTAACAAAATAAAAACCGAACAAATAAACTGCACTTTATTGCTGATCAATAATGGGGAATTGACGGAAGAAGAAAAATGTTCTCTTGAAATTGTTTTGAATAGGTTCATAGAATAACTAGAACCAAGGGAAAATTTCAAAGTCAATCGGTTAAAACTAATCTCTACAATTATATAAATGCAACTTTGTGTGTGTGTGTGTGTGTGTGTGTGTGTGTGTGTGTGTGTGTTTGTGTTTTGCATGACGTGGTCTGTAGGTTCAAACCCTGCACACAAATTTCTTCATGTTGTTTTTTTTTTTCCTTTTTGTAAACTGGAAAGAAGTTTACATAAAATAATCTTATGAAAGAAACAGTAGGTTCTCTAGAGTGCAATGTAGGATAACATATATTTTGGACTAAGTTACTGCATGGAGGCATGTGAAGCTTCCTCCCAGGCGATTTCACGGATTTTAATGACAATAAAAATATAGGAGTGTAAAATATTCGTTGATCATAATTCAATCCCGGGCAACATCGGGTCTCCCTGCTTGTGTCTTATAAGCAGAAACAAAGAATATTTCGATAACTTTTTAAACAAATGTAAACAACTTATACAGAGTTTTCTGTTAGCTGATTCTGTTCAGGACGACAACGACAACAGTGAATTTATTATCGCCAACACATTATATTTCTGAACAGGTTTAGCATGTGGTCAATGACGAAAGAAGAAAAACGTTCTCCTGAAATTGATTGCGCAGTCAAGATCAAAAGAAGATTTCAGAGTCAATCGTGATTGCAAACGTTATCCACGTCTCTAACATGATCATTCTTTTTCTTTTTTATAGTCTTTTTTCTTTAATGGTGACGTCATTTTGCATACACGCATCTGCGCTATGTTGCATTAGAACCAAAAGAAAATTTTAGAGTCAATTAGTTAAAACTAATGTTTTATATACAGAAGCAAGAGAAATCGTTAATTGATTTTGTAAACAGGTGTCGACGACTCACACAGAGTTGTTCGTTATCTGATTCTAACCAACAACAGCGAATAATTGATTTTGTTATCGTCAGCACTCCAATTTACGATTCCCAAAAAGAGTTGTTAAGAATAGAAAATAATTTAGCACTGGAAGAAACTGTTCGTATCGGCAAATCGTACAAAGTTTCTAACAGACACATTAAACAACTTAGGGTCATACTGAACAATAACGAAGAGAGAAACACTACTATCCAAACTATAAGACCGTCAAAGGCTTCTAAGAACTTTACGGCCCTGTCGGTGGGGCATTAGAATACGCCGACTGCCCCCCTGCAGAGGGTAAAAGTCCCTCAATGGGGGTCCTGGATATGACCTTAAACTATATCCAGTGGTGAGGCCCCACCTTGTGGGCTTTGGGGAGTGTGGAGCCACCCTTTAATTACCATTGCTCCCAGGTCCACTCTGACCCGGATTGGTAGTACCTGTTAGGGTCCCAACTATGGGTTAAATAGAAACCGACGTGAAAACAACAAATATATTCTATTTAAAAAATTTCCTTCCGAATCTTTGGATTCGGCATTAAATAACCCGAAAAGGGTTGATATGCCGTAAAACAAAACCAACCAACCAACCAACATAAGAACTTTACTGACTGTCTTAATTATGGTAGAAGCCATGAATTTCACTGTAAAACCTGACCAGCTTTTGGATCCAGTTGCAACTCATGTGGAAAAGCTAAACATTGGGCAACAATTTGTTTTTCAAGCAAACCTAAATGAAGACAAAGTCAAGGTCACGAAATAGAGACCATAAAAAATCAAGGTCATGGTCACGAAATAGAGTCCACAAAAATCCAAGTCAAAAAATCAACCACAATTCAGAGGAACTAGTCCAAGAAAAGGCAATACATCCAAACTGATACAACACCCAAGAATAAGACGAACAACTCGAAAACCTGACATTTAAAAACGTTCTATACCACTCAGATTGATAAAGCTTTTGTTAATGTAAATATAAAATTGCTAAATGAAAGGAAAGTCTTCAGGTTGCGAATTAAGACTGGCGCAGATAATTGATACTTAAAGAAAAAAGGTGACATGGGAACAAAAAGTCTCAGCAGTTTCATTCAAAGTCGACAAAGCTTTGGCTCAGAATATGAAGATACCAGTTTGTGCTTGACACGCCTTTGTTTGATGCATGCAGGGGCAGAGATAACCAGAAGACAACAAATCCTGATGCCGAGTCCTCTTTGATTTTCACCAGGGCTCTGTTAGCCGGATATCTATGACACTATCAAGTTTTCACTGCCCCTTCCATGAAGCGTTGGACATTAATGGCTTTGTGGTCGGATTCAGGGCCATTTTGTAATGCTTTACGAAGTGTTTACACGAAATTGACGTGGATTCATCAGCTCTACTTCTTAACTGCGTGTCCTTACTTTTGCGCCTTTTATTTACTTTTTTATTTGTCTTAAATTTGATTTGTTGAAAGGAAAAAAGAAAAACAGAATGGAAAATAAAGGAAAAAGAAGGCAGAGTCAGCGTAGCTGCAAGAGTTGCTGGAAAAGTATTGGAGTGCTTCATCATCCGCTTATTGGAACTCCAAACCGGATTTTTGTCAGAGTTTACTTCCTTGGCCTTTTCCTTTCCTAAGGCAACTTCACAAAGCAGTGGAGTTGCCTATAGCTGGTGAAAATTTGAAAATATTTCTAATTTGGACAGAAAAAAATGGTGATCCTCATTATATCAAATCAAAGTGAAATCCTTAAATGATTCACTATATTGTTAAAAAAAAAAAAAAATGCACATCAACCTCCTGCAGTAAAACCAATCAATCACCAAATTTCAAGCCCAGCTGAACTTTTTAAACAATCCATGGAATCGAACATAATTGCAAAAATTCAAAATCTAAGATTTCACAACTCTGACCATATCTGTGATAACTAGAACATAGACAGGCAATGACAGAACAGTTCATGATTCACCAGATGCTAAACTTCCGTCCGAATATAGATTAATGCAAGCCCGTTCTACTGCATATATCCTAACTGTAATCTCTGAACGTTTATACCAAGCACTACATAAAGGAGGGGAGGGGAAAACAGTAGCTCTAGATATATCTAAGGCTTTTGATAGGGTATGGTACGTTACATAAGTAAATCCTTCTTAAATAATAGAGGAATCCAGGTTTTTCTCAATGGTTGTATGTCAAAATAATATGATATAAATTCAGGTGTACCTCAGGGTTCGATCCTTGAACTTTTATTATTTCTTATTTTCATAAATGACCTCACTGATAATATTGTCTCATGGGCATATTTGCTGATAACACCATTCTCTATAACAGGCATGAGGGGAAAATGAATGAACCCATATCCAAAGCAATGGCAGAAACCCTAGAGGAAGACCTCCAGTCGGTAGTGGAATGGGGATAAAAATGGACGGTAATGTAAATGCTGCCAAGACTAAGCTCGTTTCCTTCAATAATTACAAGAACCCTTCTCAACCACCAATAACTATGGCTAATGATACATTATCTGAAAGTACTTCATTCAAACTCCTCGGCTTAACGTTCCCAAGGGTTGTCAATCTAATAGGTCCTGAACTATCAGCTAAGCTTCAACCTCTGTCCCACTGACGAAATGTTGCATCCCTTTGCCTGTTCTACAAGTATTTTAATGGTGGATGCTTCAACAAACTACAAGCCCTTGTGCCCCCTCGACGTAAATACTCTGACAAACCCGACAAGCAGCAAAGTCTCACCCCTACACAGTAGAGATCTCTAGATGTAAGAAAGCCTTCTACTCCACTAGTTTCTTCTATAGTTATATTATTATTATTATTATTATTATTATTATTATTATTATTATTATGCTAATTTAAGAGATATAATTTTTTACTCGTTCTGCATTGTTTAAAATTATAATAAAAAAGGGCCACTTCTACAGCATCTCAACCGGGATGCTATTTTAAATCCGGCAATTTGGGCTTTTGTAGGTTGTTAAACCAAGATGGCCGACCGATGCTGGCATCATGTGGTAATTTAAAATTGCAAAATGTGATTATGGGGAAAAAATGCTTTTTAAAAGTTTTTAATGCAAAAAAAAAAAAGGATTTTTGTGTCTCTTTTTTTCAGACAATTTTCTAATGAAATCTTTTGCGTTTAACATGAATTTGGCTAGCACTGTCATCCAATGGCAGACACTGTAATCCACTGGCAAACACTGTCATCCAGTGGCGGTCACTGTCATCCACTGGCTAGCACTGTCATCCAGTAGTGGGCACCGTCATCCACTGGCTAGCACAGTCATCTAGTAGCCGGCATTGCCGTCTACTGCTTAGCACTGTCATCCAGTAGTAGAAACTGTCATCCACTGGCCATCTACTGGCTAGCAGTGTCATCCAGTTGCGGGTAGCATTATCCACTGGCTAGCACTGTCATCCAGTAGCGGGCGCTGTGATCCAGTGGGGGCACTATCATTCACTGGCTATCACTGTCATCCAGTAGCGGGCACTGTAGCTAACAGCTTATCACTGTATTTTCAGTGGCGGGTACTATCATTCATTAGTTAGCACTGTTATCCAGCGGTGGACACTGTCATCCACTAGCTAGATTGTCATCACGTGAGTGCTGCCATCCACTGGGCAGTACTGTCATCCAGTTGCGGGTAGTGTCATCCATTTGCTTGCACTGTCATCCAGTGGCGTGTACTGTCTAGCACTGTAATCCAGTGGTGGGCACTGTCATCCACTGGCTAACACTATCATCCAGTGGCGGGTGCTGTCGTCTAATTCCTAGCATTGTCATCCAGAGGTGGACACTGTCATCCAGTTGCAGACACTATCATCCACTGACTAGCACTGTCATCCAGTGGCAGGCACTGTTATCCACTAGTGTTACGTAGTTATCTCTAATAAAGGGGACCGTGTGTGATCATCTAAATTTCTTTCTATTACATCATATGTTCATTGGTTTTATATTTTTTTATTTCACTTTCCAGATGTATTGCAGAAGGATGGAAAGCAAAACTCTGGCTTGTGTGGTTCTGTTCTACACACGTAAGCTTCTCCCCCCCCAGTGAAGGGGAGGAGACAACGGTAAAGCCGTCCATCCTCTTCTAAGTCTAAACCAAATCTCCACAATTCAGCTAACCTGATCACGTGACTCACACGAAATCCGATCAGCTGTTCTTGACTTCCGGTCAACATCTTTCAATATAATTTACACAACTCCCCCTCTCTCTCTCTCTCTCTCTCTCTCGCTCCATTCTCTAACACTAGCTAACATTGTCATCACGTAAGTTCTGCTATTTCACTGGCTAGCACTGTCATCCAGAGGTGGACACTGTCATCCAGTTGCAAGCACTATCATCCACTGACTAGCACAGTCATCCAGTGGCGGGCAATATCATTCAGTAGCCAGCACTCTCATACAGTGGTGGACACTGTCATCCACTAGCTAGCATTGTCATCACATGAGTGCTACCATCCACTGGGTTGCACTATCATTCAGTGGTGGGCACTGTCATCCACTGTCTAGTATTGTCATCCAATGGTGGACACTGCCATCCACTGGCTAGCACTGCCATCCAGTGGCGGGCAGTGTCATCCAGTGGGGGAGGCACTATCATTCCTTGGCTAGCACTGTCATTCAGTAGCAGGCACTATCCTTCACTGTCTAGCACTCTCATCCATTGCTTACCAGTGTCATCCAGTGGTGAAGACTGTCATCCACTGGTAAGCACTGCTATCCAGAAGCGGACACTGTCGCCAACTGCATAGCACTGTCATTTAGTGGTGGGTACTGTTATCCAATGGCTAGCACTGTCATCCAGTAGTGGGCACTGTCGCCAACTACTTAGCACTGTCATCCAGTGACGGACACTATCATCCACTAACTAACACTATCATCCAGTGAGTGGTACTGTCATTCACTGGCTAGCACTGTAATCCAGAAGCTGTCACTATCATCCACTAGCTAGCACTATCATCCAGTGGTGATCACTGTCGTCCACTGTTTAGCACTGTCATCCAGAAGCGGGCACTGTAGTCCATTGTTTAGCACTGTCATTCAGTGGCGGGCACTATCATCCACTGACTAGCACTGTAATCCAGTGGTGGATACTGTCATCCAGTGGCTAGCACTGTCATCCAGTAGCGGGCACTATCCTTCACTGTCTAGCAATCCTGATGTTCTATGTTTGTGTAGATATGTTTTTTACTAATGTAGAATACGGCTATTTTTAAGATATGTGAGCATTGGCTGCCTTAATAACTGTCAGCCAAAGACAGCCATGACCAATGTCGTGTTTTGATCCAAGCCTATGTTTTAGATATTATATTAAATTTAATTTTATACGGTATTATTTGTTTAACATGAACAGTTACAAAAATCTGTCGCCATAACGTTTTTATTATAAAATTCATTTTTAACTTTGGTTTCTAAGTAAAAATGTTATTATTTTAGAACGTTTCATATTCTGTCACATATTATGTTATTTATTTAATATCATTATGTTAAAAAAAAATCTGATACAAAACAGTCAACACTGTTGAATTTTATGATAAAAAATTGATTTGATACAAAATGGCCGACAATGTATAAAATATAAAAACTTTTTGAATTTTTTTCTGAAATAAGAAATTGAACGCGTGCGTCCCGAAACATGTATTCAACACCTACTGTTGGTATTGTGTAAAATATAAAACCTTTGAATTTTATTATGGAAAAAGAAATAATAATAAATAAATTGGATCCTTTACAAAAAAAATTTTTGGGGCTTTCATTCTACACAAGTAAACACATAAATAAAGTAAGAGTATCCGTCAATAAAACAAACCACAGAAAAATGATTATCAATGTATAGTCCAGCATAAAAAACTGGCTCAGTTTAGAAAGATTCTTCTTTCCAACAGATTATTAATATCTAAACTAAAGGAGTTCTTATTTATATCTAAACTACCTACACGAGAGCCATTTGTATTTATTGAATGGAGCATCACATTTTCATTGCTAAAAGAAGTAGGCTGTAGGAGCCCAGCGCATAAATTGTTTTATTTAAAGAAAAGCACATATTCAGTGAAGCTCTTTCACCATTACAGTAGATGTTTTACCGAACAGATGAAGAGGCATATACCCAGCTTGGGATATTGTACAGAAGCGTTATGGATACCTTTTTGTAATCTAAAGAGCATTTAGAGAAAAACTTAAAAACTGGCCAAAAATATGACCTAGAGAATCCTTCAAGCTGAGGGACTTCAGTGACTTCCTCACAACATGCAGCAGTGCAATGCCTCATGTTTCTGATCTGCAAGTGTTGAATGATTGTGAGGAAAATGAAAAGTTACTTTGGAAGCTTTCTGGTTGGATCACAGATTGCTGGAATAGGTACGTCACTAAAGCTCTGGACAAGAATTTATTATACCAAAGCTCCAAAGAATTTGTGGCAGAGGAAGCACGAATAGCATACAATCCAATTTCCTCTCTTCACACCTTGAACCAGGTCGAAAAGAGGTCAGAGAAAATGCAGACCCGGCTGCATGCTAGTGCACAAGAAACCTCAGGAACCTCACCCAAAGGAAGAGATCCCAAGATCAAGGAAGGCCAGAAAATCTCAAAACTCAATTCAGATATTGTATTGTCGGAGTCATGAGATTGCTGTATATTGTATTGTCAGGATCATATATATAAACGAACTTTATTATTTATACATACATGTCTAAATTCGGGTATCGTTTAGTTGTATAAAATGTTCTTCTAATGAATGTGTGTATAGAGTGTATATACGTTTATATATACATGTAATAGTCATCTATATGACGTGTATGTATAGATGCGTTCGTCTATGACCGTCCAGTGGTGTGATCGTCTAATTTAGAGTTTGTTGTGTGTGTATATATATTTAAGTACAGTTTATGGTGTGACAAGAATATTGATAAATACTTTTACAACACAAAAGACGAATAACACTTATTTGGGGGTTTCAATACCTTGCCAATCAGGAACATATCTGGTCCATCTTTGGTCTTGTTTGACGGACAGCTGCAAGAAAGTGATAGAGCCTCAGGTTTTGTTTTCGGCAACTTTTTATTCCAGAGTGTTGCAATGCTGATTATAACTATTGCCATTACTGATCCCTCTACTTGGAGCCATCTTAAATCTGAGGACTATCTGTGTCCCTCTCTCAAATCCGACTGACTATCTCTCTCTGTATATCTCCTAACTCTGCTTGTATATATTCAAATTAATCGTTGATATGACGTAATTAAACTCACTTATCTTTAGATATGACTTTTTGAATCACGTTTTACTAACCAAAATATTTTACCAAACATTCCTTATTTCAAAACATTCTCTCTGCATACATTTTTCTACATAATAGTTAACAAAACACTAATAAAGATCATTATCTAGCATTTTACTTTTTTAATAATAATGGTCAATGTTCTAAATCGACTATCAGCAAGGCCACCCGATGTTGCCTCCAGCATATAACATGAAGACTGCAATACCATGGCCAATGTGGTGCCACTTCTGTGGGTTCACCCACTTTATATACAAATGTGAAGAATTTCAGGCTCTATTGCTTGAGAGAAGGAGTTTTGTCCTCAGCAAAAATTTGTTGCCTCAGAGTGTGCCACTTCGCAAAGGATTGTAAGAAGAAAGTTACTTGCAATGTTTGCAGACTCGTCTCACACCACTTGCCGAAACACAATAGAGCTGCCAACATATTTCAGGACTAAAAATGAGAGGGTAATTCTCACAAAAGGAAATAGAACTACCTCCCACCTACATTCGAGAATACATCAATCATCAATAGAGCAAAGGAAATGCCAGCTGAGTTAGACTGGCCTGTTGAATTGCTAATTGGGTATGACTGTCAGGAGGTCCTAAAACTAAGAAAGTTGATTGCAGGGAAGGATAAAGATCCATTTGCTGTCGAGGCAGATCTTTGGACGGTGTATACTGGGAACAACAGCACATTTTAACAACCCAGAAAACAGGTTGGATATTGTTATCAAACTTCTTCCAAGGAATTTCCACCAATCACACCTGTATCATTAATCAGAGCCTTGGAGATGGACTTCCGCAACATAAATCCCAAAGAAAAAACTGTCTCAAGAAGACATAAAATTTCTTCAGATATTTAATGAAGAGATTCAACACAATAACGAGGGGTGTCTAGAAATGCTCTTGCCCTCATCTTCCAAAAAGTAAACATTTGGCTGAAGTTCGTCTTAAACATCTCATGGTTAAATTCGTAAAAAAATCCAAAATTTGAAGAGGATTACATCAAATTTATGGAGCAAATTATTACGGGAGGAGATGTAGAAGTCTGTGATACATCAAACGATGATAGCATATGGTATGTTCCTCACTGTTCTGCTAAACTTTAAGAACACATCATTAAATAATCACTTTCTGACACGACCTGATTTGATCAACGCACTACCTGGAGTGCTGTGCAGATTCCGAGAATATCGCATGGCTCTTATGTGCGATGTGGAACATGTTCTATCACTTTCGTGTTAATCCTGGAGACAGAGACATTCTCAGATTCTTCTGGTGGAAAAATGGAAATGCAAAAAAGAATATCATATGCAAGTTCACATTTGGGAGGGGGGGTATCTTCTTCCCCAGGCTGTGCAAATTATGAATTTAATATCTGGTTAACAAATATCAAAGAGAGTACAATATTTATCCGAATGGCTCCCTGAGAGTTGGAGGGCGTTTAAAGGAATTCACATTGATTGAGACAAGCCACTCAATAATATTGCCAAAAGAGGGCCTTGTGAATCGCTTAATTATTGAATTTTGTCATAAGAAAACACGGCATCAGGGTCAGGGGATGATCCTAAACAAAATTCGAACTAATGTTTACTGGATCATCAGTACCAACAAGATAGTGGCAAAATATGTTAGGAACTGCATCACTTGCCGAAAAATGTAAGAACAACACATGGCAGATCTTTAAGTCGCTATTTTCATACATAGGAATAGACTATTTTGAACTCTTTACACAAAACAGTCGGAAAAAGATAAAGAAATATGGTCTCCTGTTCACATATCTTAGCTCGAGAGTCATCTATCTAAAGATGCTAGGAGACTTCTACACTGATGCCTTCCTAAATGGCTTGAGATGTTTCATAGCTCTCAGGGGTGCAGTGAAATAAATACGATGCGACCAAGGGACAAACTTTGTAGGTGGAAAGAATCAGCTTGAGAAGGGCATTACAGACTGGAGGATTTCATGTTAAAGACATTTCTGCGTGAGACGATGACAATTGTGAACAGTCATCCACTTACAGTAGAGACAATTAACAATCCAAAGAGTCTCGAACTTCTAACCCCAAGCCACTTAATACAAATGAAGACAACTACACAACTTCCACCACTTGGGAAGTCTTTAAAAGAAGACGTATATGCTGAGAAGAGATGGCAGACTTCAGTATCTTGTAGAACAGTTCTGGAGCAGATGGTGTAAGGTACCTAGCTAACATTAGCACCAGACAATGATGGCACGCAAGCAAATGAAACAAAGACTGGTGACATAGTACTTGTCAAGGAAGACAATCTCCCTCGGAACAAATGGACAATGGCTGAAGTGTTGGAGGCAGCAAAGGACAAATGTTGCTTAGTATGAAAGGTTAGACTCCAACTGGGTCAGGACAGGTTAAAAATCAATGCTGGAAGGCTAAAGTTTTATCGAATGTCCAATCCAAAAATTAGTTGAGTTAGAAAACAATACAAACAATAAAAAACAAATAAAAATTATATTAATAATAATAGTTTTAAAAGGGCTTCTTCAGTCTGTGACAGACTATGGATACCCACAAAGCGTGAAATTTTTGTGAGAGGAGGTGCGCAATCTCCAAACACACCTCTCCTTAGTTGACATTGTTAAATACCAGTGGCCAGTGAAGTGTGTACAGGACGACTGGAAACAAATGTTGTGATAAGCGGAGAGCTCATACAGCACCTAGAATTTCCAAATGGTCCCTCATCTGGTACTAACCAGGCTCAACGTTGCTTAACTTTGGTGATCTGACGAGAACCGGTGTGTCAACGCGATTATGCCATATATAATACAATAATAATAAACAAATAAAATAATAAATAAAGTAAAGGCAGCAGAATTTATATTGTAGCAGAATCAGGAGATTGTTCATCAATGATTAATAATAGAGGATAGATAATAATTTGATGGGAGTGTAGCTGCTACTATAATAGCTCCATTAATTTTAATAATCCCTTTTCCCTTATTTTATCAACCAATTGTTGCTGTCCCTTTATTTGCTGTGGACTCAAGCAGAAGTAGGGAAAGAAGCTAGAACAATTTCAGGCCCTTCCGACTACTGACTGTTGGAGACACACTATGGTATTTGGCATTATCCGTTTATTTTTGTGAACTAACCCAATTTTTTTTGTAAATTGATCTTAAATGTGTCCCTTTCATTTATTATATGTGATATTTTCTCTTACAGGTTTTACAGTGTTCAATAAATTTATAACATTGGTTGAAGTGTCACTCTTTTCTTGAAATCGACTGTTTATATTCCTATAATGTTTTCATCTAGACTGGAAAATCATTACCATTTTATTGATGATTATTATTTAGATAATAAAGATAAATCATCTCTCCTATAATTTACTATGCTCTATGAAACATTATTACATGGTGTCAGCTTGGGAATTAAAATAATAAAAAAAATGTTTTTGACAAGATACCCAAACAAGATATTTAATTCAATCTTTAATTCTCCAAGTGTGGAATTTTTAAAAAAACTTTTTTTGTGCTCGATTAACCGCCATTTTTAGTTGCTACTACTACTTCTTTTCATAACTTACATAAATTGTTTACTGTTTATCAACAATGTCTTTAACGCATTGAGAAACCCCAAATTTGGCAGAAAATGTTTAACTTTTTGAACAACAACGTTTAGAACCGTATTCTTGATATAAAAGCATCTTAAACGTCATCTTTGGGGGTGATGTAGACCACCTCATACAGCCCTTCCTGGATACAATGGTTTTGATGGTTCTGTGGTTTTGTTCGGGATTCCATTCCTACTCGGCAACTGCAGATGCATGTTCCAACTATCCACAAATTTCTTGAACTCATGAATAATAAATGCAGTGCCATTGTTGGTCAAGAAAGACGCTGTCAGATGACGGCAGTTGCATCTTGTGTTAGAGATTTTCTTGAGTTAGTTATATCTAACACTTTTTTTGTTTATAAAAAAGAACAATCTTTTGTAGCAGAACAACCTTCCGTTTTGGGGACGAAAGTAATAAAAAAACAAGTTAATGCATTCAAAAACAAATTCTATTCAATTATAATGACAAAAACAATAAAGGGTCATACTTATATCCGTTTGAAGATTGTTAGTTTCCAAAATGGTTGTTCTGGAGAACATTCTTTTCTGCTGAAGAAAATTAGGCAACAGGTTAGTTATAAATAAAATGTAATGCTTGAATACTAGAAATATAAATCAATAATTAACTATCAATAAAAAGCAAAACATTTTTTTGTCAGGAGAGAGAGAGAGAGAGAGAGAGAGAGAGGGGATGTTTGTTGAAAATCTCATATAATCATTTTTAGTTTTACTTCAAAATACTTAGATCATTAAGAAAAAAAAAAAGTAATCAATAAAGAAATTTATTTTATTTTTTATTCAATTTTCACCCCAGACAAGGCACAGTGCCACTTTGAAGTAGGGGGCTACTATCGGGAACATGATTTGCGGGGGCGTTATGAAGGGAGATGAGTAGAAAGATGTTTGTTCACATTACACTTGAAATTCTGCATATCAGTACAGTTGGGAAAACAGAATTCCGGAAGGGAGTTCCAAAGACTTGCAGTTCTGAAGAAGAAACTATTAGAGTAACAGGCTTTTTTACACCTAGGGATCCTACTGTAAAGGGGTGGGACTTAGTTGCTTGTTGGGTTTGTCGGGGGTAGTCACATCGAGGAGGTACAAGTGCTTGCAGTTTGTCAGAGCATTCACTATCAAAGTATTTGTAGAACAGGCAGAGGGATACAACATTTCGTCGATGGGACAGAGGTAGGACCTATCAGATTGGCGACTCTCTTTTGAACCCTGTCCAGGAGTGAGAAACAAGCAGCAGATGCACCAGTCCAAATGTGACAACAGTACTCCATACATGGGCGAATGGTGGCCTTATAGAGGTACAGGATACTTTCAGGCATAAATAATTATCAACATTATTGAAAACTCTACTCCTATTATTCAAGAATTTTTTAAATTTCATTTTGTTGTTTTTTGTAGGAGGGGGGTATAATTTTTAATAAAGTCCTCCTCCCGAAATTATATTTTAAAAATATTAAAATTTATTTTCTTTTAGAGGGGAGGGGGGGCCTCTTTTTAAAACTATACCTCCCTCAATATTTTCTTTAATTTTCTATTTTTGAGCGATTATCGATACTCCCAAGATGTGATCCTCTCATGTCGAACATTTTTCTTGTTCTCGTGTAACACTCGACACTTGTTTTTTTTGTTTTGTTTTTTTTAACTAAATAAACACTTTAAAATGAGTTAAATTACTAAAAACTTAACCAGCTAGGTAAAAAACAAACACTTAGAAAAATCAGTTTTATCTTTTATAAAACTACGGTAAACAAGTAAAAATATTTTCAAAAAAATTGTGCTTTAATATGAAAAAAAAAAAAAGAAAAAAAAATCTATCCCACCCAGTTTTGTTTCAATTTTTCTAGTTTTCAGATTTTTCCTTGAGGAAAATAAAAAAATAAAAATAACACCCCAAAAAACAAAGATAATTTTTTTTCAATTTTTCTTGGAAAAAAAAAAAAAACTTTACAAAAAAAAAAGTGTTTATTTGACTTACCTTTGAACCTTTTCTCGAACAAAAAAATTGGTCGATGTCAAGTTTCTTTCCAACTCCTCAAAAAACATTTTTAAGGTTTTCGGTGATGCTGAAAACGAATATCACATTTAAATGTGGGGCAGATTAGTAGTTTTCATGACATGAAGAATTTTTTTTTCAAAAAGTGGGGGATCACTTTCCTTTATAAATTTAACATAAAATGAACACCCACCTTCTGGCCATGTAGTAATTTCTTCATATCAAAACAAATTTAACTGATATTCGTTTTCACCATCTCTGAAAACCAGCGCTGTTTTTGTTTTTTTTTACTAAGATTCGTTCATTTTTTCATCTCATAATTTAGGACGCTAATTATGCTGTCAGTAAGTTTACAAAAACATACTTTTTTTCTTTTTTTCATTATACAACTTGTATAGTTGTTAACAGGTGCTTCAGCAGTTAAAAATTTCACAAAAATCCTGTTTACATTAGGGGGCTGTGGAGCCCCCTAATATAAACAGAATTTCTGTGAAATATTAAACAATTCTGTTTTAATGGTTTAATGGTTAATGTCGGCACGTTACTTATGGAAAAACGGTTAATTCAACTACAGAAGCACCTGTTAAAAACTATACAAGTTCTATAATTGAATACCCACTTAAAAAAAAAACGCTCATGTAAGCTTACTGACGGCATTATTAGCGTCCTAACTTATAAAAAAATGAACGAATCTTTTAGTTAAAAAAAAGAAAAAAAAGCAGCGCCGGTTTTTGGGGGTGCTAAAAACGAAAATCACAGTTAAATTCGTTTTATGATATGAAGAAATTATTAGGTGGCTAGAAAGTGGGTGCTAATTTTAATGATCCCCCACTTTTTGAAAAAGTAATTTCTTCATATCATGCCCCAAATTTAAACTGGTGCTACCAGATCAGGCTGTCTATTGGTTTCCTGAGACGAAATGCACCTACATTGATGTTCCTTTTTTGTTTTTCTATTCTCTTTTGTAAAACTTAATTATGTTCTACAAAACCAAAAACAAAAACAACAACCCCCTCCTCCCCTCTTTTTCTTCCCCTACTTCCCGGTCCTGGATATGACCTTAAACTATATCCAGTGGTGAGGCACCAGCTTGCAGGCTTTGGGGAGTGTGGAGCCACCCTTTAATTGCCATTGCTCCCAGGTTCACTCTGATCCGGAGTGGTAGTACCTGTTAGGGTCTAAATTATGGGTTGAATAGAAACCGACTTGAAAACAACAAGTATATTCTATTAAAAAATTTTCTTCAAAATCTTTGGATTCGGCATTAAATAACCTGAAAAGGGTTGATATGCTGTAAAACAAAAACAACCAACCAACCAACAACCAAATTTAAATATGATATTCATTTTCAGCACCACAGAGACGTTGCGAGCCTTTGTTTTATCATTACTTCCATGGCAGATGCTCGTCTGAGCTCCAATCCCTGGTCTCCCCTCGCCGATCTTTCACGAAAAACACCCATCTAGCTGAAACCACTGTCAAAAATTTTCCCCACTCTTTATCTGTGCCAAAACCAAAACGTAGATTCCATGAACAAAGCTTCTTTCTTAGAAGTGCATGCTTGTGGAACTCTGTTCCGTCTGCCTGTTTCCCACCTGACTACAACTTGGATGTCTTCAAGTCCAACATAAACAAATTCCTGATGAACCGCCCCCTTAAGTAGACACTTTATCCAATCTCAACATTAACATACTGTACAAGCAATAACCCTTATCCCCGAGTGGCTTCTGGGCTTTGATAAGTAGTGACCACAAAAAAAAAAAAAACAACACCGAAAACCTATAAAAGTCGTCATTTTAAAGTTTTTTGAGGATTTGGAAAGAAACTTGACATTGACCAACAAATTTTTAACATTATTTATCTGAAAAATATATGGTGCTATGCAGAGAGTGATCCGCGCTATTTTTTTAATCGTATGTCCACATTTAATTAAAGTTTTATATGTTTCTTTTATTCAATTGTAAGGTTAATGTACAGAATAGATACAAAACACCCTCCCCTCCCCATATTAAGAATGGCTTTTTAAATAATAACATTATTTCAGCACGGGTCACTCTCTGCATGAGTACCAAATATATATATAGCAAAAAAAAAAAAAAAAAAGACAAAAAATATAAAATTTTTCTTTACAGTTAATAAAATTTAAAATTTAAGGTAGGTTTTCTTTTCTTGTTATGCTTTCATCGGCGACGCTCGGCTTAATTTCCTCAGCGACGCTCGGTTTACTCCGGCTGTTGGCGTCATGTTCTGGAGAAAGCCGGGTGGACTCGGAGTTCACTCTCTGCATGAGTACCAAAAGGTTACTTAAAAATTAAGAATAAGCGAAAAAAAAAAATTACCTCCGAATTAAAAATAAAAATAATAATTCAACTTAGAAGAATATTTCGAAATTAAAACAAATCTATTATAGAAAATATTTAATAACGTGCTCAAAGAATTAAACTATCACAGTTATTCCCCTTGGTTTTCTCGTTTGAAAATTAGAAGGTTTCAGATTTACGATAATAATAAGTAAATTTAAGTTAAATAAAATATAAATTGAAATGAAAATAAACTAAATAATTACATTTTAAATTATATTTTTAAGTAGTACAGTATTAACGAGGCTATTATGTCGAATAAGTAATATAAGCGAGTAAATTATTTAAATGATTTAATTTAATGTTATATGCTAATAACCATAACTCAATCGATATATATATGTGATGTGAACAATACTATATGTAGAAGTTACGCATAACGTTTTATTTGGTCATTTATTTTTTATTACTGTTATTTTTTTTGGGGGGGGGGGGTGTTTTTAAGGCTCTCATTATCCCCGCCCATCATCCGCATATATCATACACATCACAATTTCCATTTTGTCATTATTTCATTGTAAGAAAAAAAAAAAAAAAAAAAATTGTACATATTGTCATCTGGGGCTTTAAGTAGATCCAACTCCTAGAGTGAATGCGGTATTGTGGTGATTGCAACTAGTGATAGGGAATAGACAAGTGGACGACCCCCGACACCCATCTTCCCCCCCACACCCTTTTTGGCCTCATGCCACATTTAAAAAGAATTAGTTGCCTGTTTTATATAATTTTAACCCTAAAATTCTGTAAAATTTGTGATTTTTCTTCTTAAATAAATATTTAAATAAATGTCTGAGGCCCGGGCGACAAGATCAATGCCAAGGTATCCGCGTTCACCGATGATGTCACGATCTTCGTGTCGGGCTTCAGAGACATTGAGGTCGCGTCGGAGGCACTCACACACTACGAAAGAATCACGGGGGCCAAGATAAACCGCAACAAGTCGGTAGGACTACGGTTGGGCGCATGGAGTGACAACGCAAACCTCCCTGCGCCCTTCAGCTGGACAGATGGCCCGGTCCGGATCCTCGGCGTATGGTTCGGACCGGGTCTCCAGCTTGACAAGAATTGGTTGGAGGTACGGTCAAAGGTGGAGGCTGCAGTCAATTCGTGGCTTCCTAGGAAACTTTCCTTAAAGGGTAGAGCTGAGGCGTGTGCCACTTACGTCTTTCCTCTCATCCTTTACCGACTGGCCGTACTTCCCCTGCCTGCACAACACCTAAAAGCTCTTGTCGAACTCTTGTCCTCGCTCCTTTGGGACAGAGGAAGACACTGGGTGAGTAGACAGGTCTGTATTCAACGTCCGTGTGAGGGAGGCTTGGGAATGCCGGACTTGAAGTGTCATCGAGATGCTGAGAGGCTGGCCTTCCTGAGCCACTATATGCAGGATGACCAACCGTGGCACCCCGTGGTTACTGCCGCCTTCCCCGACCTCGTTCTCGACCCTTCCATCGAGAGCCGTCGCAGGCCGCGGGGAGAATCTGCCTACATGAAAGAGTGCCGAGCCGCGCTAAAACGACTACCAAGGTCCAGTGACCTTGTGACTGCTACCCGTAGGGAAATCCACAGGGATCTAGTGAAGGGGGCCGCTGACGACCCGCTATGCGCGCGTTTGGGGTGGCAGCAGAGTGAGATTCGCTCCGCGTGGAGCTGAGCGCCAGGTTCGAGTCATCTGAACAATTTGGAGTTCTCTCTGACCTGGCGATTGGCCCGAAATGCACTTCCACTTAACAACATACAATGCAGTTCCGGGTTTTTGGAGTCGCCTGATTGTCCCCGTTGTGGAACAACGGCCGTAGAAACTACGGATCACGCTTTCTTCGATTGCCGCGAACTCCGCCAGTACTGGTCGTATGTCAGCAGAGTGACGGCTTGCATCGATCCTGAGCATCCTCGCCCAATTACTGTATCCAATGTCGTGGACAACGTGAGGCCGCCGTGGGACCGGGAAAGACAAATGGTCTACGTTACGATCCTGGCCGTGGCGAGAATGGTGATTTGGACGTCGCGTCTGCAAGGTTGCCGGGGGTGTTGTCTTTTTCTGATCAAGATCTGATCGCGTTCTTTAAACACCAACTACGGGTGAAGATCAGATGTGATAGAAGAAGGCTGCATCGCGCGGCATTTGACAGAAGATGGATACATGTGGCAAGTCTGTGTGTACGAAGAGGAGCCAAATTTGAATACGTGTTCCCCGCCTAGGTGTGGAACGCGCAGTTCTGTAAAGTTAAATTAAACAAGTAGTCTCTCAGCTAGCTGAGTGTGTGTTCCATCCCTCCCCGATTAGGAAGCCTCCAAGATCCCCATCCCCTCTTACCTGCAATTTTTGTTTTCACCCCTTCCTCTAAATTTTACCCATCTTGGAGAAAAAGAAATACAAACTAACCTCCATCCCTTACCCACAAAAATTTTCTTTTCTCCATTCACCCCCATCTAGAGGGCATCCCCACCTAGAGACTGACCTGCAGAAGCGAGGTTCCTTTTACAAACCTAGTGGAACGGGCAGTCTATCAACTAGACGGGGTTGGGAGGGTCCTACTAATCACCTTTTGTTTTTTCTTCCCCCGCCCTCGACACAAATGAATTATTGTACCATTTTATTGTTATCTTTTTTGTTTTTACACGTCAATAAAAAATGTTTTAAAAATTGGGAGTAACTAGGACGTCCCCCAATATGAAAGGGTGAATGCGGTATTATGGTGAAAGAAGATACTAGCTGGGAGAAACTTTTGACTTTGTTTAGTTCTGGAGTGACAAGGATGACCAACGACCCCCAAAATCCCCCCTTTTGAGTTGGCCATGTGCCTAAGTTTTTTGTTCATCGTTAATTTTGACTGTATTTTTTTTAACATGAATAAAAGATTTAATATCTCAAAGTGTAGTATCTGTTCTGGCAGATACTGCAAAGCTATGACTAGCAAAGACCATATGTGTGGGTAACCCCATATATCTGACCTTGGTCACTGAAGGGGCAACCTTTCATACCAACAGTTTCTAATCCAGCTCCCACTTCCCTCCTCTCGGGAGCTGGATCCCCTCCCCCCCCCTTCCCCCTATCTCCACATTAAAAAACGGCCTCCTGCCTAATTTGCTCAGTGGGGAAGCAAATAAATAAAAAAAATAAATGTCTGCTTTGACAGAAGTATCCTACAATGGGCATTAATATTTCTTGACCAGGAGAGGTGTACACACACTATGGACATTTTATATTCCTTTGATCATAAGGGGGTTGTACACACAGACAAACACACACACGAGGGTTTGTCCTTTTGCTCAAGATCAAAGTGTAGTATCTGTTCTTCAGATGCTGCACTTCCATTTCTTGTTCTCTTTCGGTGGAGGAGAAATCCTTCACGACTGAGACAATTTTTTATTTTTGTACCTTTTCTCCACGTTAAAAAACGACCCTGGTGTCTAACTCTGTCCCGTGGGGAGGCATAGTAAATAGGTGCTTTATATATATAGACGATGTGGTTCTCGGTTGATTAACTGTGTTGGATATATACTTGAGTCAAAACAATGAAAAGAATATTCTATTGTCAGCCCTAGATATAATCATTGGAGGTTGCAGTATGAAACAGTATGCATTCTCTCCTGATGACCGGACATTATCTAGAAACCGGAGTATAATATCTCATAATTAAAAACATTTTACAACTAATTTATGAATGGGATAGCTACAAAAAGAATATGACAAAATAATCCATATTTCTATCCTGAATACCTGACACTAACTGGAAGGCAACTTCACATTTGAAAACGGTCTTTTGAATAAAACCCACTGAATAGACGAATATCCCAGAACCGTTGTACATACTTTGAACCTTTTAAACCAGCCACAGATTATCAACAAGCTCTCAGAATAATTTTACATCTGCACCCGTTCTGAATGAAAATTCAGTATGTTATTGTTATACATCTGACCAATTTTTATGATTACAGGTTCAAATGAACAGCTACAGCAGGAATTGGAATACACCTGGCTTTTGGTAAGTGTTGTAGAGCTTCGTTGGCATCTAATCACCGAGCTGAGTGTCATTGGTTGTCGTAAAGAACCCACTTTTCATCTCGAGTCACAACCAGGTCGAGAAACGGGCCATTCTTGTTGCGTAAAGAAAGGAAGAGGATTTCAGAACAGCATTTATGGTCGTCCAATTCATAAGGAACCCATTTATCAAGATTTTTATCTTTCCAATAAAGTGACTGGAAATTGTATTCTTTTTTTTTTTTTACATTGATGTCACCACTTATCAAGGCCTGGAAGCCACTTCAAGGCCCGGAAGCCACTCAGGGATAAGGGTTATTGCGTGTACAGTACGTGTTCGAACATGTTTTCCCTCACATATACACACCCACATGTACACACGCACAGACACGTACTTATATTCACGTTTACGTATATACACTCACATTCACGTGCATACACACACACACACGCTAACGTACACACATGTATGCATACATACACGCACATGTACGCACACATGGGAAACGTCACTTCCCCTGAAAGGAATTCTAAACATGCGCAGTCAGAACACTCACCCCGATATAAAAGTCAACGACACCAATCAAATTACCTCTTTCTTCCCTTTTTACCTGGGTTCGTGAACCAGGCAAGTTCGGCGTCCATAGCTCTTGGCTTGAAGACTTTTCCACATGGACAACTACTATCATGAACACACAGTTTTGCTGAGGTTAACACTCCCTTTCTATTTCCCTTTCTACATGCGGGACGGCTATTTCTTGTCTTCAACTTCATTCCTTTCTTTTCCACGCATGTAGTCGTCAACACCTGAATGAACACATGTTACACCTAAACCATTTAATTTTGACAGAAAATAAACAACATGTTTATTTTATCCAGCAATTGATTTTTGTTTCCTTCATTCCATTCGTTTCATTATTTTCTTTTGTAGCAAGTTAGGGTATTTATATCCTTGTCCACAACAAACGATGGTGACCTCGTTATTTTAAAATGAAATGAATGAGTTTGAACGGAAACATGTGGTAAACTAAACTCTCCCACACAAATCCACGGCACGCACGAAAAATAATTTTTCCCTAAAAATAACAAACTTGTCGACCATGAGGAAGAACATTTTCAAACCGCGCACAAGAAATTGAAATATAAAGATTTCAACAAAAAACAAAAATGGAACTTCAACAGACGGACTCCTACAACGGAACCATGGCATTAAACATTTGGCAATCTGACCAAAACTGAGACGAGGAATTAGCAGAATTAAAGTCTGCCATTGAAAAGCTTTCAAAGCCGCTAGCCGACGCACTTCAAACGCGTCAACATTATCCCAGAAACTACCATGACACACGGCAAAGTTACAGGCGAAGAAGTTTAAGCAGGAACTGATCCACATCACGACATAGACAAGATGTTTGTTTCTACCACAGGAGATTCGGCGTCGGCGCGAAGAAATGCACTACATCCTGCGCGTTCAAAAAACAAGCACAGGGAAACGAACCTTCCAGCACAAAAAGAAGGTCGTCTGTTTTATATCCGTGACAAAATTCACGGATATAACTTTTTAATAGACATTGGAGCGGAAATCAGTGTCATACCGACACCGCATGGCCACCCAACAGGGACTCAATTTTCAACCTACAAGCCGCCAACAGTACAAAAATACCCACTTTTGGCGAAAAAACTTTAAATTTAAACCTTGGAATGCGAAGGAATTTTTTATGGAATCTCACCATAGCCAACGTGACCACTCCAATTTTGGGGGCGGACTTTTTAGCCCATTTCAACCTGTCTGTCAACATGACTCATCACACATTGACAGACAACAAAACAAAGATTTTGGTGAGAGGAACTAACTCGAAATTTTTAACCACCGGAATCAGCACTGCCCTACCCGAAGATTTACACGTCCCCCAGTTACTCTAAAAATTTCCTCACTCGTCTATTCAACCCCCAGACGCTTGAAACCGGATAAATACAAACTGGCAAAATCCGAGTTTCAAAACTTACTCCACATGGGAATAATACGGCCCTCGAAAAAGTGCTTGGTCATCACCACTCCACATGGTACAGAAAGCTGACAAAACCACATGGCGCCTGTGCGGAGATTTTAGATGCTTAAACGCGAAAACAGTTCCAGATAGATATCCTATTCCCCATATCTATGACTTCGCCAATGGACTCCAAGGCGCCACAATTTTCTCCAAACTGGACCTCATAAAGGCATATTTTCAAATTCCAGTCGCAGAAGAAGACATTC
Source organism: Euprymna scolopes (assembly GCF_053919585.1). Classification (NCBI taxonomy): domain Eukaryota; kingdom Metazoa; phylum Mollusca; class Cephalopoda; order Sepiida; family Sepiolidae; genus Euprymna; species Euprymna scolopes. Next base: position 18,833,641 of record NC_136517.1, read on the forward strand.
ATAAAACTGCACTGACCACACCATTTGGCCTTTACGAGTTCCTAAGGATGCCTTTCAGGCTTAGAAACGCCTATCAAACTTTCCAGCGTTTGATTGATGAAGTTTTCAGAGGTCTGCCGTTCATATTCGCATATGTGGACGACGTTTTAATCGCCAGCAGAAACCTCGAAGAACACCGGCTACACCTGGAACAAACTTTCAAAAGACTGTCACATTTCGATCTTAAACTAAACACTGATAAATGTGCTTTTGGCCACCAGGAAGTTCAATTTCTCGGTCATTTAATTGACAAGGATGGAATCTCCCCTTTGCCGGAAAAAGTAAGTGCCATTTCAAATTTCCGTCTGCCGACATCTGTCAGACAAGTATGCCATTTTGTAGGCATAATTAACGATTACCGACGTTTTTTGCCTAACTGTTCCATGTTACTTGCACCTTTAATGAATTTGTTAAAAAAACGAACCAAAAATCAACAGTTAGTTTTGAAAGGACCTGCACTACAGGCCTTCGAACAATCAAAAACTACTTTGGCAAACTTCACCAAACTTACGTATATCCAAGATAGCGATACAACGGAACTTACACTTATGACGGACGCATCGGAAATAGTAGTAGGAGCTGTCATTCACCAAATTTCTGACAAAAAATGACCCCTATTTCATTTTTCTCTGCCAAGTTAAACAAAGCGCAGACTAAATATAGCACTTTCTCGAGAGAGTTACTTACAATTTACCTTGCAATTAAGCACTTTAAACATCTCCTTGAAGGCAGAAAATTTTCCATTTATACGGACCATAAACCTCTAACATTTGCTCTACACACACATGTCGACAAATATGGTCTACAAGAAATTCGATATCTGGACTTTATAGTCCAATATTCTACACATATACGGTACGTAAAAGGACAAGAAAACATTGTAGCTGACGCTTTATCTCGCGCAACAATTGCTTCTTTAAATTCCACTCCACTAAGTATGGAATTGATAGCACAAGAGCAATTAACCGATACCACGCTCCCAGCTATAATGGACAAAACTTCACTGAAGCTGAAAGAAATGCCGATACCATTCGGAACAACAAATTTCTATTGCGATGTTTCACAAAAACACCCTCGCCCTTATATTTCACCCAGACTCAGACGACAAGTTTTCTAGCACTTCCACAATTTGTCCCACCCAGGAAAACGTGCCACCGTGAAATTAATAGGGGAACGTTTTGTTTAGCCAAATATGAATACGGACATCCGTAGTTGGACCAAAACTTGCATTCCTTGCCAAAAAAACAAAGTTCACAGGCACACAAAATCACCGTCAGGAACTTTGTTTACCGGATGCTAGGTTTACTCATGTTCATATCGACTTGGTTGGACCCTTGCCCATTTCAAAAGGACATACCCACATCCTTACTATAGTCGATAGATTCAGCAGATGGCTGACAACAATACCAGTGAAAGACATATCAGCCGCAACAATAGACAGAGCAATTTTACAAGATTGGATAGTGATTTTCGGAGTGCCCTCCATAATCACAACGGACAGGGGCTCACAGTTTCAATCAACTCTTTTCGCTGAATTCAACCATTTGTTGGGAACAAAGCACATTAAGACTACTGCCTACCACCCTTGCGCACACGGTATGGTGGAACGATTTCATAGACAATGAAAAGCATCTTTGGCTATGAACGAAAACAAATCGGACTGGTCAGACAACTTGCCACTCATTCTCATAGCAATTCGCAACACAGTGAAGGAAGATTTACAGAGCACACTTGCGGAATTAGTTTTCGGATACACTGATTTTACCAGGACAATTCTGCAAAAACAATACAGACATTTCCCCAACAACAACTTTTGTGATGGACTTAAAACATAAAAAGTCACGATTAAAATTCACTCCAACCAAAAAGCCAGACAAGCATTTTCATTCCAGGCGATATTCACACCTGTAAATACGTTTTTATCAGAATCGATGCAGTAAAAAACCACTATGTCCAAATTATTCCAGACCTTATTTAGTTATCGCCAGAAGTAAAAAGTACTTTACCATATTAAAAAGAGAAAAAAAAAGACACTATTGCAATAGACAGACTTAAACCTGCATTCATAGACGAACAATTACACGTTTCTCCTACTCCAATACAAGAACATACACATTCAGAAACGGACAAAGAAATTACAAAAAACAACACACCACAAACAACAACAAAAACAGGTGAAAAGTTCATTGGCAAAAACATTTCAAACAATACATAACTTATTAAAAAAAAAGAAAAGAAAAAAATATATATATAAAAAACAAAAACGAAATACGTTTCTCTTGTATATATATATTTTTTTTCTCCCCAGGAGGGGGAGTCTTGTTCGAACATGTTTTCCCTCACATATACACCCCCACATGTACGCACGCACATATGCACACACACGTACTTATATTCACGTTTACATATATACACTCACATTCACGTGCATACACACACACACACGCTAACGTACACACATGTACGCACACATATGCGCCCACACGGGAAATGTCACTTCCCCTGAAAGGAATTCTAAACATGCGCTGTCAGAACACTCACCCCAATATAAAAGTCAACAACACCATTCAACTTACCTCTTTCTTCCCTTTTTGCCTGTGTTCGTCAACCAGGCAAGTTCGGCGTCAATAGCTCTTGGCTTGAAGACTTTTAAACGTGGACAACTGCTATCATGAACACACAGTTTTGCTGAGGTTAACACTCCCTTTCTATTTCCCTTTCTACATGCGGGACGGCTATTTCTCATCCTCAACTTCATTCCTTTCTTTTCCACGCATGTAGTCGTCAACACCTGAATGGACACATGTTACACCTAAACCATTTAATTTTGACAGAAAATAAACAACGTTTATTTTATCCAGCAACTGAGTTTTGTTTCCTTCATTCCATTCGTTTCATTATTTTCTTTTGTAGCAAGTTAGGGTATTTATATCCTGGTCCGCAACATACGTTAGTATTGGAGATTTTATAAAGTGTCTTACTTAATGGGACGGTTCATCAGGAATTTGTTTATATTGGACTTGAAGACATCCAGATTGTAGTCAGGTGGAAACATGCAAATGGAACAGAGTTCTACAGACGTGCACTTCTAAGAAAAAGCTTTGTGCATGGAATATGCGTATACGTTATGCCTAGTTTTAACGTAACGTCTAAGTTTAACTAAGATTCTTAATTTATCATTTCTTTGTCAACATTCGATGGCCGAACACTACACTCGTCTTCAAGACTTGTCACTGCCACAAATTTTTTAAACCACCATTGTGCTTTGCTTTCAGTAATGGCTTTGTTGATATCGCGGGCTATTTCAACAGCTTTTCAGCCTAGCTTGAATTGAAATGAGAAAATTGTGCGAATTTTCCCTCCCCCATCTTGTATTTAACATTCTGTAAAGACAATCGTTTTAAAAATGATTGTAATTTAAATAATTAGATAGAGCGAAAAACTAAAAGTAAAAGGTGTTACAATGAAAACTTGTTTGAAAATGTCATTTGAAATCAAAATTAAAAATTCCGCAAGAACTTTCTTCTCAACCTAATATTTAAGTGATCAATGAAGAGAGATAAAATAACAGGAAGCCTCCAGAGCACTAAATTAAACTTTTTGTAGTTCAAAAAAAAAATAAATGAAAATAAAAAATAAATAAAAAATATTCTGGACTTCATTCCAACATGAAAAATTTGCAAGAAATGGCAAAAATTTGAGACTGACCTTGTGGAAAGCAAATTCAGAGTTTTAGATTTATTTTTCAAAACCAATTTTTTTTTTTTTATAATCAAACATTAAAATTTTTCAAAACCAGTGCATAAATGTTTTTGTGCACAAATGCTGATTTTTTTTTTTTTTATAATGAAATGCATAACATTAAAATTTTAAAGTTTGAAGAACTAAGAATTTATTAATTTTTCCATTTATCCAGGGTTTTTAATTTTTCAAATCGAATTTGAAATCTTATGCTTTTTCAATTAAGAATTATTTATTAGAGAAACGTTTTTCTTGCACTTTATCTGCTCCATAAAAATTTTTTTTTTTTTTAAATGGCTGAACTATCACAATTTGAATATTAAAAATAAGTTAATATATTTTTTCTTAAAAAAAAAAAAAAAAATTTTCCATTATGGGTAAGATAAAAGTAAAATCTTAATTGAAGACTTTGTTTTTTTGTTGTGTAAAGTTTCAAAGGAAATGTCAATTTACTTCAACTAAATAATATATATAAAAAAGTAAATTTTTAAGAAAAGAATAAAATTACTTTAAACTTTTTTTTTTTTTTTAATTATGGAAGCCCTAATCTGTGAATCAGCAGTTTTGCAATGATATGTTTATCGAAGTTACCATACTTTTGAAAGTTTTTTTAAACTGATACCATGTGATTCTTTTTTTACATGGTGCAAAACTCAAAATTACATATGTTAAGGCCTAAAACTGCACCGTTTGTTCATTTTCACCAGGATTTGAAATTCCCTAGGAACTTTTGAGACTAAATGGGGGGGGGGGGGTTTGAACTTAATCATTTTATTTTATGTCTCGTTCACTGCACTCAGGCATGCTTCACTTGTTTAATTAAAAATGTTAGTTGTCTCACCACGTTTTGGTCAAGTAAGCCTCTGGCCGGCTTTGGGTAGGATTGAAACCGCTATCTTCATACAATTCTCACCTGGAACCGTAGAGATTCAACATCTATCCACTGCGCCACAGGCGATCAAGGTTGGATTTTTTGTCCTTCTAAATCCACATTAATTTTATTATCTGATCTTCCATGGTCAGGTCCATACCGAATGGTATATATATTATTTAATTGATGAGTATTATTTATATTAATTTATTTATTGCGGACTATTACCCTCATCTTATCAAACTTGGCCTTTGGGACAAGATCAAAGTGTAGTATCTGTTCCGGCAGATACTGCAAAGCAAAGACCATATGTGGGGTCGCCCCACACATATAAGACCTTGGTCAATGTAGGGGCAACCCTTCATACCAATTGTCACTATCCAACTCCCCTACTCCCCGGGGAGTTGGTCCCCATTTCCCCTTCACTCCTCACTTTAAAAATCGGCCTTGTGCCTAATTTGCTCAGTGGGGGAGCAAATAAATACATCAAAGTGTAGTACCTGTTCTTCAGATGCTGCACTTCAATTTCTTGTTCTCTGTCAGTGGAGAAGAAATCCTTCACGACTGAGATAATTTTTATTTTTGTTCCTTTTCTCCACGTTAAAAAACGACCCTGGTGTCTAAATCTGTTCCGTGGGGAGGCATTGTAAATAGGTACCCTCATCTTTCTTAGATGTTGTTTCACAACGTTTCGGCCATCTATTCCTCTGGCCTTGGTCAGATTCCAGAGTTTAACAGAAACATTTTCCAGTTTGACAAAATATGCCTGAAGAAGGTCAAAGTTTACATCAGCTGAAATATTCTGAAAATAACAAAAATTTCTGCTTTAATGTAAAATAAGCTGACCAGTCAAAATGTCTCGTAAGCAATGGCGCTTTGGTCTAATGTAGAATTGCACTGTTCCAATGATTATGCCAATTTTGGCCACCGAATCACAACAGCTGCTTAAATCTTTCATATGCAACAGAGCTGAATTAGTACATCATAATGGATGGCAACAATCCCAAAATAATTTCCAATGAAACCACGTAACTAAAATATATAATAGTGGTTAATGCAACTTCTTTATTCCATTATGTAGTTCATGGTTCTTTGACAAAAATATGCCCCATATGCAACAGTTCCTGCTGCAATGGCTCATATTTTCATGTTGAATAGACCCTTTAACTACAGGGTGGAACGATAAAATACAGCTTTATTTTAAAACTTATTGAAAAAAACAAAAATTCACGTAACTTGATTATGCAGTAGAGCTGACATCTATACATTGTAGCATTTTCAGACTCAATCATCGCCTCGATACGAACCTGGAATTGAGAGCATGCCTTTTCCAAAAAGTGCTGGTAGGAGTTTGGCAGATGGTAGTGATCAGGCTGACTTTGGTGCTGTGGGAGGTCATATTGGCGATGTTCTTGAAGTATGATCAAACGAAGTAGTCCAGCGGGTTCAGGTTAGAGGACGAGGGGGGGGGTTCAGTAAGAGAAGGGTACAAAGCTGTGGCACTTCTCAAGCCAAGGGTCTCTAGACAATATGTCTATGGATTAGGTTCCAAACAATAATCCCCTTACGTCTGAGTGACACTGTGGTTGGGGTGGGGTTGGGGGACAAGTCCACAATAATTCAAACTTACGATATTAGTCTTGTAATGCTAACAATTTTACAGCAATCACTTTAAATCATTAAACAATTATTTTCTTTATAAAAATAGAACCATTTAATCAATTTACATGATTTTGGGAATATGACATTTTTGTTTTGTCATGAGTACGTACAAAGATTTTTCTGTAGTTTTTTAGTTTAAATTCTAAATAAGAACCTAGTAAATTTTTATTTTGCTTTCGAACTTTAGTTCCCCATCCTTTTTTATTTCACATTTTTTAATTTTTTAAATAGCAGAACCCATAGAAATTCCGTGGAATGAGGATTATATTTAATCAACAAAACAAAATGATTTTTTCTGGATGGCACAAGAAATTAGGTTTTTGGACAGAAAAAGCAATAACACAGCAAATGAGTTTAACATTTCATTTCCTCATGATGCATTTTTGCCGACATTTTTTGCATCTGCATTTTTTACTAGCAGTTGGTTTTCCTGACAAAAAACAAGGACGATTTCTGTGGATTTACAAATCATTTTCAGCCTGGATTGATTCATTTTCCTTGAATTATTTTATTTTTTATTTGTTTTTGATTGAATAAACGCAATGAAACTGCCTTTTCCTTACTTTTTCTGTTAAACTCCTCTTTCCTTTCTTTTTTTTTTCTTCCAGTTTTTAACGTCTGCTAATTGGCGTCTCTTGACTCGCTCGTTATAATCCGGCGTTTTCCGTTTTTTCGCCCGGCGTGACTTATGAAAAAACGGGCACTGAAGTGCAGAAGTACCGATTTTTCAATCACTTTGGAACATTGTCAGTGGAAAAAACAAAATCACCAAAATATAAGCATTTTATTATTTGTAGTCACGAGTTTGAAAAAAATCTCTTGCAAACGCAGCCGTTTCACTTGCAACGTAAATTATTACTGAGGTAATATTTATTCAATATGCAAATAATGAACACTCACTTTGGATTTCTGACTTCAGACACTTTGATTGGCTGCTCAGTGTAGTTTTACAGATTAATAGATTGCTTTTATGCAGCTTTTTGCACCGCTGTACAACTTATGCTCTCTACCAATCCAACAGGACCCTCAAAATGCAAATCAGAACGGTTCAACACTTGAGAGCACAGCTCAACGCATCAGACGACCCAGGCTTATGGTCTTTGGTGTACAAAGGGCGTGCAATAACTAATGCCCCTGACCCACTTCCCATAGAGCAACAAAACTTGGCACAGTTATTAGTTTTTCTCTACATAGGAACCACCCAAAGTTATACATTTCTCCCGTCGTTTGATGCAGCTCTGGAGACCATTTTTTGACTTCAGAAATCAAGGCTGCATCATCTGAGAAACGCTTTCGTTTCAAAAACAACTTCATGGTTGGGAAGAGGTGAAAGTCAGAGGGTGCAAGGTCAGGAGAGTAGGGAGGATGGGGAAGGATTTCATAACTACACGCCCGTGCTTCTGATCTGGCGACATGCGAGCTGTGGACCGAAGCGTTGTCCTGCAGGAGGAGGGTACCTTTGCTGATCTTGCCCCACCTCTTGATTTTGATAGCTTCCCTTAATTTCCTCAAAAGTGAAGCATAATAGGCTCCTGTAATTGTAGTACACTTTGCCAGGAAATCTGTCATCACTACTCCGTTCTGGTCCCAGGAGACTGTGAGCATGACTTTGCCAGCGGAGGGCTGTACCCTTCCCTTCTTTGGAGGTGGTGAGTCCAAGTGCTTCCACTGCATTGGCTGGGCTTTGGTCTCTAGATCATAGTGATGGACCCAGGTTTCATCCTGTGTAATCAGTCTTTTGAAAAACTTTGACTCATCTTCTTGGCACATCTCCAAATTCGTTCTCGAGCACTCAACGTGTTCTCGCTTTTGGAATGGTGTGAGCAACCTGGGAATCCATCTGGCAGATACCTTATGCATATGCAAATGGTCATGAATGATAGTTTTCACAGATCCTGTACTAATCTTGACATCTTGGGCTATTTGGCGAATAGTAATGCGCCGATCTTCCAAAATGGCAGCCCCAACTTAACGGACAGATGCCTCATCAATGGCAGAAGGGGGGGGGCGACCAGGTCTGGGGGCTGTTTCCACAGACTTCTGGCCATGTTTGAATTCACGATTCAGCGTTTTACAAGGTCATATGATGGGGCATTATCACCATAAGTTTCTTTCATTTCATCAAAAGTCTCCTGTGGTGTGCGTCCTTTCAAATACAAAAACCGGATCACTGCTCAACATTCAACAGGCTGCATTTCACACCTGACTCAGTTCAAACACCTGTAAAACAGAAACCACAATTAGTTCAGAGCTGTAATTTGCCACATAACCCGTAGAGATATAAATCATTGCACATGCAAAATTTCAGCTAGATCAGACAACTGAAAATGGGTCAAGGGCATTACTTATTGCACACCCCTCGTATTCGCTGAGCTCCTGTCGGCACTTTTGGATGGCTTATTGCTCATGTGCCAGTTTCTATTGTTGTTCCTATGCACTTGCCTCCCCATGGGGTAATTCCATCTCAAATCATCCAGACCATGACACCCTTACCTCTCAGATTTTTTCCAAACTTTCACCATATGTTGGTATCATAAAAACTAGGAAATCCTGAAATTTGAGCTTTTAACTCTAAGCGGGTCTGGAAATATCCCAATTTTGGTACTTTACGTATATCGTGTTGAGGCGCATATTTGCGAAATTATGAAATTACGTTTTGGGTGTAAATCAGTTTCTAGACTAGTTAGAACCTTAAGAATTTGCATGCACAAGGTTTTCCACGTGAGGAATCCAAAAATCATGTTTAAAACCTCTGAAAATGAACTGTTTCTGAGTTATTAAACTTTTAAGCCAAAATTTGGGTATTGGTCTAAGGTGACCAAAAATAAAACATGTGCCACTGTTAGAAATTGAATTATTTTTATTCCTAGACATTCTTGATAGTCTGAACTCAAATTCCTCCAAAAAAGGTGTTTGTTTCTTTCCTCGTTAGCTCACAATCGAACCCCAAAGATGGGCAGTTTTACGGGTCTCACTTCCAGGCAGAGCAGTGTACAAGGAGTCACTTGACTTCACCATAAACAGGAAATCCTGAATTTTATTTTGACTTCCTGTTCATTTAAGAAGTGGTATTGCTGCTTTCTGGTGTTTCTTTAAGTTGGCTGAAACTATTTTGTTTGTTTTTTTTTTTGTTTGGTGCAAAGATGCAAGTAGCAGGTAAAGCCAAGTAACCGGATAGCTCACAATTAAAATTAGCCAATCACAGTGGACAATCCCAAATAATAAACTCAAATGGGTCACCGTAGGTAAAAAATGATCACATTTCCCTATCAGTTTTTACCATTTAAACGCAATCCACTCGACCAATTTTCCATTTTTTTTTATTCTCTTAAAGAAATACATGAGTTTTTGATTTAATATAATTAGATTATTTTATTTATTGATCTTTTATCTTCAATTTGTGATATATAAAACTTAGGTGAGAAAATTATTTATTTTCATTTTAATACATGGGGAGGGTGAATTAAAAAAACAGTTTGTCTAGAATATTATATTCGGTTTATTGGAAAGAGCATTAAATTTCACATTAACCTGAAAATATCATACAATTTGAACCAATAGAAAAATTTTGATAGATTTTAAAATGAAAAAAAATTGAAAAAAATTACACTCGTAAAATTCAATTGACTTCATTACGTAGAAAAAATGGCTGCATGAGCGCACGCAGGCACTTTGTAAACACTGTTTTTCTTTTTATAAATAAAAAATAATATTTCTATTATTTTTCAAAAAACTTTAATAGTTTTTTTTGGAAGTATATTCCATAAAGAAATTAAACACACCACTTTAAAAGAGAAATTACTAGTTTTGTATATTTTATTCGCAGCTTTGTGTTAAGGGTGTCAAAAATTCCCCCCAAAATTCTGACACTCACGGCTGGTCACTGTAATGTTCCTATTTACAATGCCTCCCCACGGGACAGAGTTAGACACCAGGGTCGTTTTTTAACGTGGAGAAAAGGAACAAAAATAATAATTGTCTCAGTCGTGAAGGATTTCTCCTCCACTGACAGAGAACAAGAAATTGAAGTGCAGCATCTGAAGAACAGATACTACACTTTGATCTTGGCCCGAAGACCAAGTTAAACACCTGATTGTAATGTTATTCTTGTAAATATTACGTTTATAAAAGGGAGATAACCAAATAAACATAAGAGTTACGGCCCCTGGGTCATCCGGGTTCTGAATAACTCTGGTTTTTACCAAAGCTCCAAATACATGTCTGGAACTATGATAAAATCAAGAGTTATTCAGAACCCGGATAGCTCAGGGGCCGTAACTCCTGTGTCATTTGGTTATCTCCCTTTTATTAAAGAAATACAAGGTGGCTCCCCCCCCCCAAAAAAAAAAAACAGAGGACATTCACTTGTTTTTCTGAGCATTTTACAGATAACGGAGAAAAAAAAGGCCAAAGACCCAAGTGTTTTGATGTGATGTTTTGAATATAATAAACTAGTTATCACCAAAGTTTTATTTCATTCGGACAAAACATTAAGAAACGGTGCCTAATTAGAGTTTGGGCCCGTTTTTTTTTTGTTTTTTACAAGAAGGATATTACAGGCACCACCCTCCTCTCCTGCTAGTTATTAAATAAATGTCCCGTTACTAAGAAAGAGAGAAGAGTTCATATATGAAAGGTAGGGGTATGTTTTACCCAACCCAGGACCAGCCTGCCCCATCCTGGGGGAGGGGGACTTGCTCTTGCATACCAGCAGCAAAATAAATAAATATCAAAGTTATGAATTTTTTTAGATTAGGACTGATTGTTTATATTACTTGAATTGATTGGACTATTGTTCTCATCTTGAGGGTTATTTGTGCAATGTTTTGATCGGATTGTCTTTTGGCCGTTTAAAGGCATGTTGGTTGTTGTTTGGAAAAAAAATTACTGGCTCCATAGATATTTTCGTATTCTGTGAGTTAGTCTCTATTTTATAGTTTTAGTTTCGAATTTGTGAAAAAAAATAGGTTGACAAAGACAAACACAGGACAATCTAACTGAAACATTGCACAAATAAGATGAGAACAATAGTCTGATCAATACAAGTAATATAAATAAATATTAATATAAAAATTGAAAACCACTTTAATGAATAAAAATAGATACATAATAATAACATAGAATGAAGTTACATTAATAGGCAATTTATAAAGATTGCCACAATAGAAGAACACGAGAAAAAAATCTGTTTAAGCATTAATTTTATGTTGTTTTTGTTAAATAATTATTCATATTATTATTAATAAATATGAGAAATTATTTCAAGTAAAAATTCGAGTTTCATTGTTTGATAAGCACAACATCAGGCTAAATTCGACAGCCATTTTGTTTAGGTTTGGTTTCTTTCACATAAACGTACACACTTTCTCCAGCATGCTTTTCTTAATTTTAGATGCATAATACTAACTAGATTTTTAATGGAAATGATTCCTAACTTAGTATTATATAACGAAAACAGCACAACACAACTTTTAATGCCTAAACAAATTTTTTTTTCTTACGTTCTTCTATAGCAGCGATTTTTATAAATTACCCATTAATGATAGTTAATGACTCAAATAAAAAAAAAACCCGAAGGAATGAAAAAAAAAAAGACTAAATAAATAAAATAAAAAGAAAGAAGAAAATTGTTTGTGTTCCAACCAAATCCCTTACAAGAACCAAGAAATTAATAACATATGGAATACCAAAATGTTTGCCCTGCCTAAATGACCCCAATTACCATACCTAGATTTGCAGACACACATACACTTTTGTAGGCGCTGTTTTACAATCGTTCACTGTGCAGAGGGAGATAACTCTCTTTTACTAAAAGAGTCTTTCATTGTTGTCATCTCATAATTTAGGACGCTCAATGCTGCAATATTTTTTATGAAATCAAAACATTAAAAATAGAAAGCTGCGACAAATTTTTTTTTTATGTAACAAAGTTGATAACAATAATACAAAATGTCGTCTGCATGTGACTATTAAGAGAAAAACAACGAATCAACGATATTTTTATTAGATGAAAATATTTAAAAAAGAAGCTGTTACAATTTTGTTTTTTTAATCAAAAAGTAAATGATATGGTAAGATTTTTAAAACATTAATCTTTAACCTTAAAAATATAAAGAATGAAACTCTTTAATAAAACAAGAAAAAAACTTTTAAACTGCGTTTACAATTCCTCTAGAACTATCATCGCATTTTCATTTTTTGTAATGTTAAAAACTAGATGCTGGTGTTATTAATATTATAAGCTATTATAAGTAAAAAAAAAAAAAATGTCGCCACAGCTTTAAAAGTTTCATCCTTATTTTATTCAAGAATTTAATTCTTTCTGTTTTCTAAGGATTTAGCATTAAGCGTCCTAAATTATGAGATGAAAAAATGAACGAATCTCTTTGTAAAAGAGAGTTGTTTCTGTCTGCAGAGTGAACGATTGTAAAACAGCGCCCTTTTGTATGTCTACCTCAGCATTTAATTGTTATGCATCCTATTAAATATTATTGCATTAGTAAAAAAAAAACATAAGTTGTCGATCTTTATCATAAAAAACCGTCACCATATATTTTTTTGGAAGACATGATATAATAACAAGAGAAGTAACTCAGTTATGCTAAAAAAACAAAGCAAAACTCACAATTTATTTAAAAAATTGGCTAAAGTTATACGCTATTTACTTCCCTTTGAAACTCTTTAGGCTTTTTTTAGCCAAATATTTTATTTTCGCTAATTTCCATAAAAAATGTCTTCTTTAGTAATTTTTATTTTACCTTATCTTTTTTTGCAATTATTGAATATATGTATTACTGTAATTACTAAATGAGAAATCATTTCCATTAAAAATCCAGTTAGTATTATGCATTTAAAATTGAGAACTAGCCAATTAAGTAGCGACCATTGGTTTGCCTTGAATTCAATATTAAAAATTTCGAAATTCGCTATCATAGCATAGTTGCACAGAGAAAAGTAAGCAAATAAAAATCAGAATATAGAATAGAAGGATAAAATCTCATTTTCACATTTAAAACAACTTTATTGAATCATTTTTGTTTAGCGCGTTAATAAAAGAAGAATGGGAAAGAGAAGAGTTTTAGTAATAGAATAAGTTTGGATAAAGTTAAAAAATGATAAAGTTCTGTATGAGGAGAAAAGAGTTTATATATACGTACTGTACACATAGGTTGAAGTCAGCCATGTTGGATTATGTGTCTTGCTGACGTCAAACCCGCGGCCAAAGCCTCAGGAGGAGGATTATACTATGCCTCAAAAGAAAAGCTTGGAGGTTGTTCAAACCATGCAAAATTGTAGTCGGTCCTGAGTCCTGACCAAGAAAAGAGGAAATGAGGCCTACCTTAACCTTTTTTACCAACTTCTATCACATGATTAGCTCATCTGATAGATGGTTTCTTATTGGACAAGCTAGAAAGGGAAGTTGAATGCTTACACCAATCAGCACCCAGCGAATAAACCAAACACAGATTCAAACTCATAAACCATGAACTATTACTGACGCTGCTTGTTTTTTTGTTTGTTGAGCATCATTCGTGATGATGTTGTTGGCATTTACTGGAAAAATGCCACAGAAACGTATAGAATAAGAGTTTCATGTGTCTACTAGGGAAACCCCTAACAATAAATAAATAAAAAAGTTGTCAGAAACAGCATTAAGGTGAAGGCGGTTTCAAAAATTCAATAAATAACTTTTATTCAAGAACAGAAATAAAAGGCGAATGATGTTATTGTGTTGACGTATTTTTATGTTATTGTGTTGACGTATTTTTATGTTATTGTGTTGACGTATTTTTATGTGCGTGTATGCTGATTTAGCATGAGAGGCATGAAAGTGATAAAGCTAAAATGTTCAGGAAAGGAATATTTTGGAAGTAAGGTTAATGTTTGTAACTTCTTGTGTGATCGCTAGGACTCTCTATATATATTTGTATTTAGTCTGATAGGTTTTGAATTAAATGCGTAAAGCAAAATAAAGAGAGAGAGAAATCTTGCTCTGACTGAGGCAAAATGAAATAAGAAGGGTAAATGTTAATTCTCGCTGATTTGGTACTTCCATGTGGAGAACTGAGACGTGTGACGCGCGCGAAATGATGTTGGTTGTTTAACGTCGGAAAACACCCGACTGAGTCAGTGATTACAGCATACTGGTTCGACTTGGCTGACTGGTTTTGGCGTGTTTGCCCTCTTTTATCGTGGACAGACCGGCTGTTAGGGAAAATATTTTAAAATTCTCTTTCCTTGCAATGTGATTGGTCGAAAACACAACATCCCTGTGATGTCAGATGCTTTCAACTATGTCGGCGCACAGAGGCAGAGTTTTAGTTTTTACGATTGCGAAAATTGTGTAGCTGTATACAACGGATGTACGCAGAACCGAAATGTTGCTCGTACAAGCACTTTTTATGTGGCGAGTCGCTACACTATCAATAAAAGTGCTCATACAAAAAAATTCTGGAAATTTATTGAACGCACCTCGTATGTTCCAATCGTGTTTTAGAGAATCTTTATGTTAGACTTAAGAATTTGTACAAGATTCCAAACAGAATTCTTCATATAACCCACAAAGTAGTTTTTTTTTTCCATTTCATCAGTCAAAATCTTAAGTAATTTGTAATTGTATTTTTAGCATCGCCTGTAGTGAGAATTGAACCTTCAACCTCCAGAAGACTATTGCTTAGAACTGATTATTACTTAGCACTTGTATCCGCTGTGCAATTAGACCTGTGGTGCAAGTGATAAAAGTGCTAAGTAATAATCAGTTCTAAATGGCAATCTTCTGGAGGTTGCAGGTTCAATCCTCACTACAGACAATACTAAGAATACAATTATTAATTATTTCAGATTTCTACCGGATTATGGCTAATGAAACGTGAGTATGCTACTCTCGTGGGTTTCATACAAAATTCTGTAGAGATTTCTTGAGTTTGACGTAGGGATTCGTGAGTTCGATAAAACATATCTGAAGAAGGTCGACGGTTACATCAGCTGAAATATGGTAAGAATAGCATTCAAAATAAGTATTGGAAGAAAACACAACACATGGTCGCTAGGGTTTGACAGGATACTTTATTTCTTATGACTCACCATTCAAGGCACTTAGTCAGGATCAGACTGTAGTATCTGTTCCGATACTACACTCAAGTTAATTCGTCCTTAGTCAATGGAGGGGGAACCTTTCCATACTAAGACAATTTTATTTTTGCATACTCCCAGAGTGTCCCTTTTTAGGGAGCTGGTTTTCTCCCACATTAGAAACAACCTTGTGTCACATTTTGCTTTTCGTAGAGAAACAAATAAATACCTACAGATTGTCTCACTCTGAGGTCGTTCCTGCCGATATCTTCAGGTAGAAAATAGACTTTGTTTCTAGAGAGTTCCACATTCCTTGATGATAGAGAAGGGTTAAAGTTCTTGCATTTAATAGATTAAACCGGCTTCCTCTGAAGGAGGAAATATCAAAGTGATATTAAATTCACAAGCAGTTCCCAGTTGCATGTTTATACCCGTCAGAGGAAATGATGATGTTAGGTCTTTGCAGTTCTTGCATGAGGGGTGTTGGTGTCCTCCTACACACAGTGCCTGGTATTCTCAAATAGTCACCCATTTGGTACTGACCAGGCTCAACATTGCTTAACTTTAGTGATCTAATGAGAACTAGTTTGTCATTGTAATTATGCCATATACGAGTCAAATGTTCATTGTTTACTAATATCGTTAACTAATTTAATTATTTATTAATTAAGACCTTTTTTTATTCGATATATACTGGCAGGGTTACCCGGAGTTGCCTGGATAAATGGATGGATAACAAAATGTAGAAAATGGACTTCATTACTAAAGAGTTCCACAACCCTTGGGGATAGATAAGGTTTAATGTCTCTGCATCCATTAATATATTAACAGGTTGAACCGGCTTCGTCTGAAGGAGGAAATATCAAGGGAATATTAAATTAACACAGTAGTTCGAATGATTTAGATAAGAGAAAAAACATAAATTTCCAGTATTTGCTTAGACATTTTTAATGATTTTTTTCTCTAAAGAAATTATATTAAATATAAATAAATAGAATAGGAAATCCACTGTTTAATACTGAGCACTGTTGATACTGGAATACAAAATTAAAAATTTAACGGTTTAAAAGACCAAACAAGTTAAGATTTTTTAAAAAATAAACATACTTATTTATTAAAATTAAATCAAACTTTTTGGCTCATAAAAGAATCTTCGTCATGAAAATCCAGATTTTTTTTCTTCTTTCTATTACGTGTGATGTTGATGGTAATGCCTGGCATGTCTTCAGATGTTAGTGAAGAATAAGGTAACATCAGAAGACGTGCCAGGCATTACCGTCAACATGCCTCTTAATAGAAAGAAGAAAAGAAAAATCTGGATTTTCCTGACGAAGATTCTTTTTACAAATCAAACATTTAAATTTCATTTTAATAAATATATTTTTAAAAAATTATGCACTTGGTTGGTCTTTTAAACAGTTACATTTTGAATTTTGTATAAATACATATATTTTTTTTATTTTGTTTTTTTATCTAAAACATATATGGACACTGATGAATTGCCTCAGTCTAGAAGGATAAAAAAGATAACGTGTAGTATAAGAACAAATATTATACTTTGCAATATTTATTTGCACATAATATAAAAATTTACATTTGGAACAAATTAGACACAAGACCATCAAAAGTAAGGTATATATATATATATATATATATATATATATATATATATATATATATATATATAAATGAAAGTGTATGTCTGTCTGTCAGTGTGTGTACATTTCCCTACGCAATAACTCTCTAAATTTTTAGTCTACAGACTCGAAATTTGATATACAGGGTACTGAGATTTGGGAAAATCGATGTGATCGGATTTTGGCCAGAAATTTGGTGATTAAGGGATCAAAGTTGACCTTTGAGAACTCTACCAAACTCCTCCGACAATTTTGGGTCAACACACTTGAAATTTTAGATATAGGTTCCTTGGGCATGGATCCAAATTAATAACTTGATTTAAGCCCAAAGCAATAAATTTTAACGGGTCATAATAGGGGTCAAAGTTTTAAAAAAATATACCGCTTTTTTTTTTTTTTTGCTCAGCATACACCTCCAAACACCCGGGAACACCGGGCTGAAATGCTATAAAAGTGAACGTGTCTGTGTATGTGTGTGTGTACATTTCCCTACGCAATAACTGACAATTTTTAGTCTACAGACTCTAAATTACCTCTGCGGTCTCTTCCACATTACTCAGACAATTTCTGGTCTAAATATTTGAAATTTTACATAAAGGGTATTCAAAGATAGGGCAAGTTTTTTCATCAGTTTGGGTCGAAAATTTTTAGTTACCAATATATAAATATATCTATGTATTTCTGTTTGCATGTCTGCCTTAATCTTTCAATAGAGGGGACGGATTTTACAAAGATCAGTATCGTTTTAAAGTTCGACCTCTCATACGACAAATATTGAAAAATTGGCTAAAAACATTAAACTTGGCACTTTTCTACCGGGGGGGGGTCACTTTTTTCGCCGATATTTTTTAAAGTTATCCTCTCCTTTAGATTGTCTAGCCTTAATTTTAAAAATGTCGCTTCTGGTTTGGCGGTGGTCATAACAGCATAAACGTTAGGTCTTACCCCGTTCTTTTCCTATTTTGCGGTACAGGTTCGAGCCTGCCTTCCTACTACCACTCTTTTTTTTTTTTTACTCAACATACACATCCAAACACCCGGGCAACACCGGGCTGAAATGCTAGAATATATATATATATATATATATATATATATATATATATATGTATATATATTAGAGTGTAAATGTTTGTCTATGTGTGTGTGTCTGTGTACATTTCCCTACTAAATAACTCTGTCAATTTTTGATATAGAGCCTTGAGATTTGTCATAAGGAGTATTGAGATTTGGGAAAACCTTTTTAATCGGTTTTCGACCAGAAATTTGTCTGTCAAGGGGTCAAAGTTCAACGATTTGACCTTTGAAAATTCTACCAAACTCCTCTGCCAATTTTTGGTCTAAACACTTTAAATTTTAAATGTAGGTCATTTGACATGAATTAAATTTTTTAATTCGATTTGAGTTCAAAAAATAAATGTTAAGGAGTTAAAATTGGGGTCAAAGTTTTAAAAAAATTGACTTCTGCAGTCTCTAATAAATTACTTAGCAAATTTCTGGTCTAAACATTTGAAATTTTGCATAAAAAGTAATCAGAGATAAGGCAAGCTTTTTAATCGGTTTGGGTCGAAAATTTGAGCTACCAAGGGGTCAAATTTCAAAATATTTGACCTTTGCGGTTTCTAGCAAACTACTCAGCCAATTTTGGGTTTAAGCATTTGAAATTTATACATAACGGGTATTCAGACATGCGGCAAACATTTTAATTAGTTTTGAGGCGAAAATTTGGCTGCCAAAAGGTCAAAGTTGAAAGAGTTGACCTTTGCAGATTCTACCAAATTCCTTTGCCAATTTTGGGTCTAAAGACTTGAAATTTTAGATGTAGGTATCTTGGACATGGGTAAAACTTTTTATTTTGATTTGAGACCAAAATGATAAATGTTAAGGAGTCAAAATTGGGGTCAAAGTTTAAAAAAAATATTGACCTCAGCGGTCTCTACAAAATTACTCAGACAAATTTTGGTCTAAACATTTGAAATCTTACATAAAGTGTATTCACACGTAGGGTAAGTTATGAACAGCCGGGCTGAACTGCTAGTATATATATATAATTATTTATTATAATAATTATTAAATACCTACAATACCTAGTGTTTCATCCTTTCAGGAATCATCAGGGAAGAGTGTCACAATTAACACCAGTCGATAGATTCAAGCCCGGCAATAGAAGCCATCTCTGGCTTCATTAGTAAAGACCTAATTCATTCGGCCACTGTTTACTGTGAGAAATACTGTTGAAATTTAAACATTTATTTTTAAATATTTATATATATATATATATATATATATATATATATATATATATATATATATATATATATATATATAATAAATGACAAAAAGTTATATTCCAAAATTCATGATGTTGGCCATCTTATAATTTATTCCTTTAATTCAGTTGACTTATACAATTCTTGACAGTATCTGTTTCATAGCGCAAAATCAATCACTTAATTATTATATCAATCAGTGAATCTATTATGCCCTTAACTCATCAAAAGTAATAGCAACAATCAATCCATCAAAAGGAATTGAAATGTGATTTGACATGGTAAAAATCCAAAAATTGGGAGAGAAGCTGCAGATACCTTTATATTTTTCCATTACGCCATATTGAATTTTTATCAAAGAAAGTCATTAAACCCAACTATTCTTACTAACAATTTTAATTAATTTAGGAATCTTCCACCAAAATGTTCTATTTAATAATTAGCAAATTTATTAATTCTAAGTTGTATATACATACTTATGAAAATAATATCAACAAATTATAAACTATTATACATGTTTGTATATATGAAACTAAACTAAGCTAAAAAAAAAAAATCAATTGATTATTTCAGTAAGTAATAACTAATCAATTGATCTGAATTGAAAACCATACATAATTCAAATCTATTAGCTATTACAATCAATCTTACCAATCCTTACAATTATAATTTAAAATATATATATATATATATATATATATATATATATATATGATTGCAACGTCTTGTCAGACGAGTGCCACTCCCTCAGGTACTGAAAGTCCATGAGCCGAAAATTACTTTAGTCCTGCCGGCAAAATTCACACGCATAAGCAGACATGACACTGAAGACGGTCACTGGTATATATACATATATATACATGCATGCATACATATATACACATACACACACATACACACATACAAATAACCCACATATATGCATGCATACACATTACATATATGCATACATAGACATACTTATATATACATAAACATATACAAGACGGTCATTGGCATACATACATATATATATATATATATATATATATATATATATATATATATATATAAACGCAAATATACATATCTACACATACACACATACATATCTGTAAACATACACACATATATTAATACACCATGAATAATACGCATACATACGTATACAGACACACATACATACATACATACATGCATACATACAGATATACATACATACATACACATATACAAATACATACACACACATACATACATATACCCATACATACACATACACTCATGAACAAAAAAAATGGGC
The DNA here is from genome assembly GCF_053919585.1 of Euprymna scolopes. Classification (NCBI taxonomy): domain Eukaryota; kingdom Metazoa; phylum Mollusca; class Cephalopoda; order Sepiida; family Sepiolidae; genus Euprymna; species Euprymna scolopes. Next base: position 18,854,212 of record NC_136517.1, read on the forward strand.
CAGGAAAGAAATTTACAATTATTGCACAAAAATCTGCATTACACAAAATGCAATTAAATAATAAACGAAAATGAGTAAAAAAATATAAAGAGCAAGATATTTACTTTAATAAAAACTTAGTATGGAATGGAATTGCCCTTAGATCTTTTTAAAAGATCAATTCTTTTTATCATGCTCTCAACCAACTTGGAGCACTGTGAAGAGGAGATGTTATTCCATTCTCTTTGTACTGCTTCCCATAATTTTTCTTTGTTGGAAAATGTTTTTCTAACTACTGCATTAGATATTATAGCCCAAATATTTTCCATTGGGTTTAAATCTGGACTTTTGCCAGGCCAAAACATCACATCACATCAATTGAATTATCAGTAAGCCACTTCTTTGTGACTTTTGCTGTGTGTGCAGGGGCATTATCATGTTGAAAAATAATGTCATTGTTCATTTCTAACTTCTGGATGCTTGGTAATAGACCTCTTTCTAATATTTGAATGTATTCTTTGGCATTAATTGACGCATCACATCTGATAATTTCCCCAACTCCTGCAGCAGAAAAGGTCCCCCATACCATTATTCCTCCGTTTCCATGTTTTACTGTGGTTTTTATGCAATTCGGTGAAAATCTTTCTCCGGACCTTCGGATGCAACGTTCAGGGGCATCACTGCCAAGGCAAAATCTTGATTCATCCGACAAGAAAACATTTCTAAACCAATCTGCATCTTTCGTACCATAACATGATGCAAATGTCTTTCTGTCGCTGATGTTCTTCTTAGTTAACAAAGGTTTTTTTGCACATCATTTTGATGAAAATCCCATTTCCTTCATCCTTCTAGATATTGTCACTCTAGAAAGAGAATTTCCTTTTGCTGTTTCGAATTGTTTGCTATGGTCAACATAAGTTTTTTGCGATCCTTCAAAACAGTCATTTTAAGCCTGTGATCGTCCTTCATGGGGCGACCAGAACCAACTTTCTTGCTCACTGTGCCTTCAATTTCGAACCTTTGCCCAATTCTCTTCACAGCTGAAAGAGATGTTGCCACCTTTTCTTCTTTCAAAATGTCGAAAATCTGCTTGCAAGTCAAATTTGCCTGTCGTAATCCTGCAATTCGGTTTTTAATTTTTTCGTCAAGATGTCGTCTTACTTTTCTTGAACTCATCTTTAATACTAATAATCTGAAAAATACTAAATAACAGCTAATTATTAGCAAACAAGCGATAAAAATTTTAAAAATTGTTTTCTTTCCAATTTCAATCATGGCCCATTTTTTTTGTCCCAATTTTAATCATGGCCCATTTTTTTTGTTCCAATTTTAATCATGGCCCATTTTTTTTGTTCACGAGTGTATGCACATACATATATACATATACTTATCGACATATACATACACGTACATAAATATGCACTCATACACATATACATACATGCTCATACATACATACACATATATATGCATACATACACATGCATACATCTACATACATACACACATGCATAAATACATATACAGACGCCTATATGCATACATGCACATACATGCATATATACACATATATACATACACACACAAACATATATACACATACATATATACATACATATACACATAGATATACACACATATACATACACATGTACATAAACATACATACACCTATACATACATATATACATAAATACATATAATGATGGCAGATCAATTATTACATGCTTCCAGCATTTCAGACCTACACACATCACAACTTTTCCATCGCAATAGGACCATTTTTTTTTTTATAGACAAATGCCTGAGGGAGTATCTATACCTGATGGTGTTACAGTTTTAGTTTTGTATGACAGCTAAATCTCTCTCTCAGTTCAAAATGTTGACATCCAGCAACAAGGAAGAGCAAGATAGCCAGCAACAAGTCAAACTGCAGACCAGCTTAATGCGGGTACTGTTTTTTAACTCAGAGATTTGCTTCTCCTAGAGGGGTTGCCTTCACCACGGCTTATGGGAGCTCCCTCCACTCCGCATACACATAGAAATAAACACATGCGTACATACAGATGTATGCCAACATACATACAAACACACATACAAACATAATCACGTATAGGCACACATATACGCATATACACACACATGCATATACATACGTACACACACATATACATGCAAAATACACATGAATAAATAGTCCAAAAGTCATAAATAGTAAGTGATCAGCGACTGGACCGTTTTTGTCCTTTTTCCTCCCTGCTTGGATTTTTTCTTTTCTTTTTTTTTTTTTTTAAATAAAGTTTGTTTTAGAATCATTCTTCTGCAGCACATGACAATAATATTAACAAACTCGCACATAATTTTCCAAACAAATCAACGTAAGAACCAACAAGAATACAGTCCAACTGTGTGTGTATATATATATATATATATATATATATATATATATATATATATATAACTTTTAAATTCAGATGCGCATAAAACAAAAATTTATATATCAAAATAAGCATCGTCAGAATCAACAATATTTTGTCAATACAAAACAAGTGTATTTATGCCAGTCATGTAAAAATCTTGCGTTCTGGTGGCGATGAAGTTGCTGAAGGCATTTTTGATATCACTTAGGTTTTTGAAGCATTTTTCACGCAGAAAGATGTCGAGATGCTTGATAAAGTGGTAGTTGGTAGGTGAAAGGTCTGGAGAGTATTATGGATAAGGCAGTGTTTTGTAGCCCAATTCGTTTAACTTCTGCAGAATTGGTTTAGAAATGTGCAGTCAAGCATTGCCGTGGAGGAGGATCGGGTCATTTCTGTTGACTAATGCTGGGTGTTGTCAAAGTTTCTGATGCCTTTCATTCATTTGTTGATGGTACTTCTCTGACCTAATGGTTTTGCCTGCATTAAAAAAAACTCTAATGGATGAAACTGGTCGCAGACCACCAAACAGTCATCATGACTTTCTTTTGGTAAAATTCTGGCTTCGGGAAGTGTCATGGAGCTTGGTCGGCATCTAACCACTGAGCTGACCATCACCGGTTGTAATAAAGAACCCACTTTTCATCACAAGTCACAACCCGTTTGAGAAACAGGTCGTTCTTGTTGCATAAAAGAAAGAAAGATAACACTTCACAACGACATTTCTTTTGGTTGTCGTTCAATTCATGAGGCACCAATTTATCAACTTTTTTGTCTTTCTAATCCCTCTCAAGTGGTTAGAAATCGTTATATGCGTTACATCTAATTCAGGATTCGACTAAGGCTCTTAATCGATTGTTGTCAGCATCCGATGGACAACCACTATGCTCATCATCTTCAAGACTCTTATTGCTGCCACAAAATTTCTTAAAAACACTATTGTGCTGTGCGTTCAGTAATGGTTCCTGAGCTAAGCACTTCATTGATATCGAAAGCTGTTTCAGCAGCTTTATGGCCTAGCTTTAATTGAAATAAGAAAATTGTGCGAATTTACTTTTTTTCCATCTTGTTTACAACGTTCTTGTAATTTAAATGATTAGATAAAGTGAAAAAAAAAAAATAAAGCTGTTTAAAATGATATATAAAGTAAAAGTATTGAACGAAAACTTACTTGAAAATACATCATTTGATATAAAAATTAAATATTTCACAAGAACTTTTTTCTTAACAAACACACACACACACACACACACACACACACACACACACATATATTCAAGCAAATATTATTAAATGCAACGGTCCTGGATATGACCTTAAACTATATCCAGTGGTGAGGCCCCGCTTGCGGGCGTTGGGAAGTGTGGAGCCACCTTTTAATTGCCATTTTTTTTTTTTTTTTAATTCAATTTTCACCCCAAACAAGGCACAGTGCCACTTTGAAGCAGGGGACTACTATGAGGGAATTAATTAGCGGGGTCATTATGAAGGGAGAAGAGTAGAAAGATGTTTGGTAACATTACACTTGAACTTCTGCATATCATTGCAGTTGGGAAAGCAGAATCCCGGAAGGGAGTTCCAAAGACCCGCAGTTCTGGGGAAGAAACTATTGGAGTAAAAGGCTTTCTTGCACCTAGGGATCTCTACTGTACAGGGATGAGACTTAGTAGCTTGTCGGGTTTGTCGGGGGTAGTTACGTCGGGGAGGTACAAGTGTTTGCAGTTCGTCAGAGCATTCACCATTAAAGTATTTGTAGAACAGGCAGAGGGATGCAACATCTCGTCGATGGAACAGAGGTTGAAGCCTAGATGATAGTTCAGGACCTATCAGGTTGGCGACTCTTTTTTGAACCCTGTCCAGGAGCGAGAGACAAGCAGCAGATGCACCAGCCCAGATGTGACAACAGTACTCCATACATGGGCGAATGGTTGCCTTATAGAGGTATAGGATACTGGCAGGCATAAGTAGTTTTCTAGCACGGTAGAGGGAGCCAACCTTCCTTGCAGCAGCCTTGGCAATGCTCTCAATGTATCTATTCCAGTTCATATTCCCTGTAAACGTTAGGCAGAGGAGTTTAAAAGAAGTACTTTCAGGCAATGTGTTCTTGGCCATTGCTATTGGTGGTAGAGAAGGTTTCTTGTAGTTATTGAAGGAAACAAGCTTAGTCTTAGCAGCATTGAATGTGACCAACCATTTTTGTCCCCATTCCACTACGGATTGGAGGTCATCCTCTAGTGTTTCTGCCATTTCCTTGGATATGTGTTCATTTGTTTTCCCCTCATATCTGTTGTGGTGTCATCGGCAAATATACCCATCTCCGAAACAATATTATCAGGGAGGTCGTTTATGAATATCAGGAATAATAGAGGTCCAAGGATAGACCCCTGAGGTACTCTCGCATTTATGTCATATTGTTTGGATGTATGTCCGTCGAGGACAACTTTGATTTTTCTATTACTTAAGAAGGATTTAATTACATTATGAATTCTTCCAGTGATTCCATATGATCTAATTTTCCTTAGAAGACCATCGTGCCATACCCTGTCAAAAGCCTTAGATATATCAAGGGCCACCACTCTACCCTCCCCTGTTTTATCCAATGAATGGTATATACGTTCAGAAACTACAGTTAATATATCTGCTGTTGAACGGGCTTGCCTGAATCCATATTGTTTGTCAGTCAGGAGTTTAGCAGCTGTTAGGTGCTGGACTAGGGCTTGATTAACTAAGGACTCAAATATTTTGGCGAAAAGTGGGAGGAGGCTAATGGGGCGATAATTTAGTGGGTCAGTTCTTTCACCAGAATTCTTGAAGACTGGTACCACAGAAGCGGTTTTCCAGCAGTCGGGAAAACAAGATTCATTAAGGCATTTATTGTAAAGTTTGGACAGAACTGGAGCAACCTCGGCAGAGCATTTTTTTAATAGCACAGCTGGGATGAGATCTGGTCCACATGCTTTTGAGGTGTCTAGTTTTTTTATAATAGCATGTACCTGAGAAGGGGTGATTTTCAAATCGTCAAGTGTGGCGTCTGTTCGCAGAGGAAAATCAGGGAGTGAGTGGTGTACCGAGTTCAGTGTGGAGTTTGAGGCAAACCGACTGGCAAGCAGATTAGCCTTGTCAGTTGCCGTGCAAGCAACCTCATGATTGTTTGTTAGTGGGGGAATAATTGACTGTCCATTATTAACTACGCTGTTGTAGATTTTCCAAAAATCCCGGGTTCCTAATTTCTATGCTTCGATGCGCTTTCTGGTGGTTTCAGAGTAATTTGTCTTAGCTGTGTCTATCACTCTTTTACAATTATTTCTAGCTTCTATAAACTTCTGTTTATTTGAGCTGGACTTATGTCGGTTGAATCTGCGGAACGCATGCTGCCTTTGACAAATGGCAGCTGCACAAGCAGAAGTAAACCATTGGGGAGAGTGGGGCTTGCTATAGTATTTCTGTGCGGGAACATGTGCTTCAATAGCAGTTTTGAACCATTCAGTTGTCTCATTTGCACACTGTTCCGCTGGAAGAGTAAAGATATTTTGCCATGGGGCATCTCTGATGAGCTCCCTGATGGCTTCCCAATCAGCCTTTTTGTAATACCTCGTTGTTTTGAGTAGTGGGTCTTCAGTTTTAGGGCGAGAATTTAGGCTGATTTCTACCATTATCACAGCGTGATCAGCATTCCCGAGTGGGCTGTGGGCATTTGTTGTACAGTCATTGGGAACCGTTGTCAGAAAGAGATCTAGAAGTGAGGCATGTTGATCGTGCTGGTCTGGGAAACGTGTCGGAAATGTAACCAACTGAGATAGGGAATGAGATATAGAGAAGCTATGTGTTGCGCTACCAGCTACGTCTGTGTGATTTGAGAATCCTAGCCAGTTACTGTGGTGGACATTGAAGTCACCAAATACATGTATTTGTGCGCTAGTATCGAGGAAAAGTGATTGCTCCCAGGTCCACTCTGACCCAGAGTGGTAGTACCTGTTAGGCTCCCAACTATGGGTTAAATAGAAACCGACTTGAAAACAACAAATATATTCTATTAAAAAAGTTTTTCTTCAAAATCTTTGGATTCGGAATTAAATAACCTGAAAAGGGTTGATATGCCGTAAAACAAAAACAACCAACCAATCCTCCTCCTCCTCCTCCTCCTCCTCGTCCTACTTTGCTTTATGATTCTTTTTGTTATTTTTTCGATTTTCCGTATAATCTTTTTTGTATGAAAATCAAATAAAATGAATAAAAGTTATATAGTTGTTGCTGT
>NC_136517.1:18865862-18875862 GCF_053919585.1 Euprymna scolopes
GTGTTCACAAAATAAAACTTACTCTAGGATAGCGATACAAAATAGCTTTAAAACTAACAATAACAATAGAAAACAAACAAATAAATAAATTAAATAAACATGAATATACATAAACGATCACACACATATATGTATATATACATATATATATATGTATATATGTGTGCATGTATATGTGTGTACACATAGGTATATTTATATGTATAAAAAAAAAGGAGAACGTCTACCTAAAACCACTAACCTAGTTCTAAAACAGATCCTTTGTTTGATAAAATGCATGCCCATTGGCTGATAGGAAGGGGCGCGGTGGATACTAGAAAGCTGATTGGCCAACTAGAAATCCTCAACATATATAAAAGAAAGAGGCAACCACAAAATTCGCGCATAAGCCTGACGAATCCTATAGTTGGATGAAACGCAGAATATTCAGTGTAGCTTAATCGCCATATATATTTTATAAATTACTAACTAGCTCTACCTACGTATTGAGCACTTTTGAAGTAAATACTTTAAGTTTACGCATAAATCTATACTTTCGTATATTAAATTTATGTGAATAAATAAAGTAGTTATATATATATATATATACATATATATACATATATATACATATATATATATTATATATATATACATATACATATATATATATACATATACATATACATATATATATATATATACATATACATATATATATTATATATATATACATATACATATATATATTATATATATACATATACATATATATATTATATATATATACATATACATATATATATATTATATATATACATATACATATATATATTATATATATACATATACATATATATATTATATATATATACATATACATATATATATTATATATATACATATACATATATATATTATATATATATACATATACATATATATATTATATATATACATATACATATATATATTATATATACATATACATATATATATTATATATATACATATATATATTATATATATACATATATATATTATATATATATATACATATACATATATATATTATATATATATATACACATACATATATATATTATATATATATACATATACATATATATATTATATATATATACAAATACATATATATATTATATATATATACATATACATATATATATTATATATATATACAAATACATATATATATTATATATATATACATATACATATATATATTATATATATATACATATATATATTATATATATATACATATATATATATTATATATATATACATATACATATATATATATATACATATATATATATATATATATTATATATATATATACATATATATATATATATATATATATATATATATATATATATATATATATATATATATATATATATTGTAATGAAACAGCGTAAAAAGGCCAATCTGCCAAATTTTATAGCAATACAGCAGCTTCGATTGTCGTACATTTCGTCTAATAAAAATGATAAAGAAAAAAAAATGATAAAAAAAAAAATAATAAAAAATAAAAACGAAAATTTTCTGGCTTTATTTCAGCCCTAGGGTCTAATAATGTGTTTCATATAAAAATAAATAGTTTGTATAAATTTTTGTTTGTCAAATAATTTACGTCGCTAAACTACACATTTACCAATAAAGTTTTAGCAAAGTAATTAGCTGACCCTCGAACCCCACTTCCTTCTACTGGCCTTGTGCCTAAGTTCGGTGTTACACAAATAAGATTCTGGCCATAGGTGGAAACTCTGTCAACATTAAAACATACGATAAAACTATAAATCAATAAACTCGATACATTTTATTTTTACGTGTAATTATTTTTCTACTGAATCATTTTTCGCAATTTATACTAATTTGGACATTACACGTAAGTACGTAATAATGTTTTCACCTGAAATGTGCATGTTCAGTAGAGCACTGTTTAAAACACACACACACACACACACACACACACACACACACACACACACACACACACACACACACAGAGTTATTTCTAATTTAAGTGAAACTGAAACAGATGGACAAAGCCTTTTCTTTTAATTAGAAATGATTGGTCGCATCTCAAATAAGATGCGCCCAATCAATCTAGCTTTAGTAAAAAAAAAAAAAAATGCCATTTTAAATTCGCAGAGATTCCTGGACGCATATGAACTATTGATTTTTTTCAACATCCCAATTATTGGTTTCTCCCTGTACAACTAGACTTTCCTAAAAACCCTTGTTAAAGGGATTTGATTGGTTTAACTGGAAGATTGTTAATGTTATGTTAATTGTTGGACAGGGGAGATTTTCTGAGCTCGCATAGACGTATACCAAACTGTGTTTGCCCGGTTGACAGGTGTCCACTGGTCAGCTTAATGAAAAAAAACAAAAAACAAAATTTGGTTCTTATTATTTAGAATTCGCAGCAGCAGCAACATCACCACCACCACCAACAACAACAACAACAACAACAACAACAACATATTTATGATGAACGTACCAGTAACGAAACGAGGATGTCATATTCCACAAATCACGTAAATTTTTTAATTAGTTTATAATGGCTTCGTTGTGGGGTTCTATTCCACGACTAACGGCAATTGTAACTTCCTGCACTGGTGATTCCGGAAAGATCAAACACTAGTGTTTGGAGATATTTAAAATAATTATATAGAGAGAAATATGTACCGTAATTATACGTGTTATGTTATGTTATGTTATGTGACTGTAACTATTCCCTTTACTTACGAGGGGCGTGCAATAAGTAATGCCCCTGACCCACTTCCCATAGCAGTAGAGCAACGAAACTTGGCACAGTTATTAGTCTTTCTCTAGATAGGAACCACCCAGAGTTATGCATTTCTCCCATCATTTGATGCAGCTCTGGAGACCATTTTTTGTAGAACACCCCAGGTTGATCCTCCAACCACGACCTGACTTCAGAAATCAAGGCTGCATCATCTGGGAAACGCTTTCCTTTCAAAAACAACTTCATGGCTGGGAAGATGTGAAAGTCAGAGTGTGCAAAGTCAGGAGAGTAGCAGGAGAGTAGGGAGGATGGAGAAGGATTTCATGACCACATGCCCATGCTTCTGATCTGGCAACATGCAAGTTGTGGACCAGAGCGTTGTCCTGCAGGAGGAGGGTACCTTTGTTGATCTTATCCCGCCTCTTGATTTTGATAGCTTCCCTTAATTTCCTCAAAATTGAAGCATAATAGGCTCCTGTAATTGTGTTACCCTTTGCCAGGAAATCTGTCATCACTACTCCGTCCTGGTCCAAGAAGACTGTGAGTATGACCTTGCCAGCGGAGGGCTGCATCCTTGCCTTCTTTGGAGGTGGTGAGTTCAAGTGCTTCCACTGCATTGACTGGGCTTTGGTCTCTGGATCATAGTGATGGACCCAGGTTTCATCCTGCGTAATCAGTCTTTTGAAAAACTTAGACTCATCTTCTTGGCACATCTCCAAATTTATCCTCGAGCACTCGACGCGTTCTCACCCATGAAAGTGATAACGTACGTTATTATATATGAAGTGGCTTAGCGTATTATTTTATACAAAAAAATAATGCGTATAGATGAGAAACACTCAGTTTTCCCGTATGCTTATGAAACATGGATCCTTAATGTTTTCAGGCGCTCAATCAGTATTTTGTCTGGTGAAAATGTACTTGTATAATCTTAGGTTTGAATAATGATACGACATTACAGCATCAGGATTTGTTCTCTTCTAATTGTTTTTTGATTCTGTGTGTGGCAAAGACACGTATGGTGTGGAATTGTAAATCGGTAATGTTGTCAGTGACAATGGAATCTAGACTAATATCACTGCCAAAAGCTTGAAACCGTGAATAATTTCAAATACCTTGAAGCAATAGTTTCAGGCGAAGGGTCTAAACCTGAAGGATTAGCCAGAATTGCAATAACAGCTTCAACACTGGACAAGTTGAACATCATTTGAAAGAACAAGGCAATACAAGCTCAGCTCAAAGATAAGACTCATGCGTTCCCTTGTCCACTAAGTTTTGCTGTTATGCTTGTGAAACATGGCCACTTACAGCAGAATTAGAGAAGAGGATTCAGGTCTCAGAAATGAGATGCTTGAGAAGAACTGCTTGGCATCTCTTACAAAGAGCACATAACCAATGAGGAAGTCAGAAACAGAATAAGGCAAGCCATTGGTACTTATGAAGATCTTTTCACCCAATCAGGGGGGGCTCGAACTAAAATGGTTCGGCCATGTAACAAGAGGAGAAAGGTTGGCCAAAAGACAACATCACAGAATAGACAGGAATGAAGCTGAGTGAGGCGGTCAAACATGCAGAGGACAGGGAATGACGGAGAAGACTAGTCGACAGGTCATCTGTAGTGCCACAACGGCAACTGTCCCAGAGTAGGTGAGTGAGACGAGAAATGCACATCGACACACAAGATCTTGTCCGATAATTATAAAGTGTTAAGATAAATTTAACAGCAACAGAGCTTGGGAAACATTATTTTAATGGTTGCTTGATTGCTTTTAAAGAATTTTAGATGCAATTTTAAGAGTCCATAAAAATCGATACGGATACAGAAAAAAAATCGATGAGTGGGAAAATTTTGTTGTAAATAAAAGCAAACAAACAAAACCAATTAAAAGACTCGTTTTTAGCATCGGAAAATAAGTTAAAAAAAAAAAAAAATCCGATTCATACGTCGCTTCCGATATCTCAAAAAGTTTCGATCTTACCGATTCTCGATTTCTATTAATTGACCCAACACTATTTATAACAGTTTTAATTGTCAGCATGGGTCTTAGTACGTTACGAAGGCACGACCGTCGTCTGTATTTTGTCTACGCCGGAAGCCACGTTACAAATGCATGCGATGAGAAGATCGCCTTTAACCATGGCAAGGGCAAACGTTGATTATTCACGTCTAAAAACAACAATAGGCTGACATTTAAACAAGGTGCGAAAATAAAAAGAGGCTATAAAGTACGTCAAGACCAACATGGCGGAAAGGAAGTAATATGCGAAAAACAGAGGAAAGAGCGAAATAGGAACTAATTCTCTTTTTATAACATGCATTTGTTTTCTTTTTATTATCTTTTTGTTGTTGTTGTTGTTGTTGTTAGCTGCTGTTCTCTACAGTTTTCATTTTCGACGCAAATAAACTTCAAGTGAAATAGAAAGACGTTATTTTTTTTTCTCCAAATATGCGAGAGAAGCTCCAAAAGTAATGGCGCCTATTTTTTATTCCGCACCAATGGATTTTTCCCTGCTTTTCTTCCAGACCCGACGTGTATACGTCAACAATCCAGCGTAGGCATTTGAGACCAAAAGAGTCCCGGCGAGTACCACACATATGACGAGACACTCACGAACTACTGTTTTAAGGACAGGAAAAGAGTTAATTTATGAAAATACGTTTGCGTTCACTGGTGTTGAAGTCAAGCCGTTGAAGTTTGATTATGAATTAAGAACCAAATAAAGCATACCTTATTTGAATAAAATAAAATACGCATCAAGTGCGCTTGAAAGCCAAATCACAACGTAATATTAGGAAAATAAACAAATATTTTACTTGTTTATTCAAATTAAATCAACGTTTTTATAATGGAACTCATCATACCTTATTTGTTTTAACTACGATTCACACTGTGGAAGTCACCGACGCCAACAAAAGAGAAATTAACATGTAACCATGTTTTTTGTTTAACACACGGACAGGAGAAGACGTCTGTCGTTTATTTACATTTTGATACGAAGAGAAAGAAAACAGGCCAAGTCCTCCTTTATATACAGATCACCTAAAACACTCGCCATCAAAGCATGAAGCAAGGGAACTAACCCGTCACACAGTTCAAAAGAGACAACTCTTACGAATTTCACAGTATTAAATTTCTATCTACATTGATACGTTCCAACACCACCCCTCAATGTGAACAGAGTTTTATGTCAGTTTTCTAATATCCAAGAGTTCTCCGAGCTTCACAAGTTATGTACTCTTAAGTCCTCCTGATCTTCATGCTGCCTGTATTGTTTTTCGGAGGCCACACAAGGCCCCGACTTATTCATTTTTCATAAGTGACCTTTGGTTGGTTATTATTCTAATATTTTACGATAATTGTCTTTTACTCTAAACAATTCTGGACATTTAATGCTGATCATTTCTTATTTTTCCCAGGCATTAACTCCTTGAAAAGTTTCTTTGCTCTTATGAACTTACAAATTTAACAAAAAGGTTTTAAGATTCAACATGTACCCAGCGATTAAAAAAAAAAAAAAAAATTATGTTATAGGTGAATTAAGCACCAGTAGATATATAGCCTTTACAAACCTTGAGAGCAAATATTTTGGCTTACGTAATGTTCCCTGGAATCTGGGTGACAACAAGTCTCCCCAGATTTTCTAGTACTCTCCACCTCTTTTGATAACATTTGCAAATAAAATTGCATTATCGCAACAGCTGCTTACCATTGATTTCTCATTAGCAGCAGGCGTTGGTCTGGAATTTGAGTGGCAGTAAGCCTCCCCAAGGTCTCAGTTCTCTTCACACTTAGACAGTGGAGGTTTGATTGTTGTTGTTATTGTTGTTATAATTATTAATTATTATTATTATTATTATCATTATTATTATTTTTATTATTTATTTATTTATAACCAAGATTCTCGGTCAATGCTATCTAGAGACAGCAATTTAATTATAATATAATTATTAACAGATAGGCAAACAATTGAATTTAAATTTGAGCCCAACTCTCTTCCTGATCTACATCAATGATCTCCCAAAACACATACTTAAATCATTCGTTGACATCTATGCTGATGACACAACCATCTACGGCAACACATCAAAGGCTGTAAATGACAAAGTTCTCTCTGATTCTCTCTCCTCTGATCTTGAGCACGTGGTACAATGGGGGAAGAGGTGGCTGGTCACCTTTAATGCATCCAAAACCAAGCTTCTATCTTTACATCATCAACGCTCTGATCCCCATCTGCCATCAATTGAAATGGATGGCACTCGTCTTGGGGAGGCTCCATGTTTTGACAAGCTTCTGGGTTTGACCTTTACTCCTGATCTGAAATGGAACACGTACATCAAATCTGTTGCTAGGGACGCTGGGAAAATGGTGGGGTCCTTCTACCACTCCAGACGATATCTCACTACTGATGCAATTCTCTATCTGTATAAAAGCCAAGTACGTCCAAGGATGGAGTACTGCTGCCACATCTGGGCAGGAACTGCTAAAAACAGCCTATCCTACCTTGACCGAGTACAAAATAGACTTCGTAGCTTAGTGGGGGATGCCCTTTTCTCTTCCCTGCAACCTCTCTCCCACAGAAGAGACGTTGCAAGCCTGTCTTTGTTTTATCGTTATTTCCATGGCAAGTGCTCCTCTGAGTTCCAATCTCTGGTCCCCCCCCCTCGCCAAACTTTCACGATAAACAGCCGTCTAGATGAAACCACTGTCAATAATTTCCCCCACTCTTTATCTGTGCCTTAATCAAAATATAAATTCCATGAAAAAAGCTTCTTTCTTAGATGTGCAACTGTGGAACTCTCTTCCGTTTGCTTGTTTCCCACCTGATTACATCTTGGATGTCTTCAAGTCCAACATAAACAAATTCCTGATGAACCGCCCCCTTAAGTCAGACACTTTATCAAATCTCCAATACTAACGATTACTATGATACTATCCTATTGATTACTGTACATACAATAACCCTTATCCCTGAGTGGCTTCCGGGCCTTGATAAGTGGTGACATCCACGTAAAAAAAAAAAAGAAAAAAAAAGCAGCTTGATGACTATGATGAAAGCATAGTATATGTATGATCTCAGGGCAGGATGAAGTTATTTCCTATCGCTTGAAACACTCTAATTTGAGTGAATGCCGACGGAACTACCCTAATATGTTTTTTTCTAGTGTCCTTTTTGAAGGAGCTGTAGCCTCTTACACACACACACACACACACACACACACACACACACACACACACACACACACACAAAAAAAAAAAAAACGACCTTGTGGCTAACTTCAGTTTTGTGGGAGATAGCTAAATGGAGACAGACAGGCAAAGAAACGCCCAAAAAAAATATGAGTGAAAAAATAGTGTCTTCATCCAATCTCCAACGAAAAAATGCTGTTTCAAACTCAAAATGAATGAAAGAGTCATACATAAACACCATGGCTACACAAAAAAAAAAAAACTTGTTTATGTATTAAAAGTTTTATGTTATTATTTTTGTTATATACTAGCAGGTCGCCCGGCGTTGCCCGGTCATAAAATATAAAGTCATGGCCATGCAAGTGTTATGTTTGTTTTGTTCTAAATCGTTCACTTCTGGTAAGTAAAAAAAGAAAGCAGTACTCGAGCTCAGATCAGAAACAAAACCTAAAGACAGTGAGGCAGGTACGATAACCATTAGACCAGTTTGACACAATCTTTAAAAGGTGTTTTCAATCTACTTCTTCTTAACATAAGGAACCTATAATGTGAACTATTCACGCATGCACATTCGTAAAACAGCAAACAAATAAAAATTCGATAAATTCCATGTACCAATTTTTAAACTTTGACCTCTTAGTAGACCATTTTCCAGATGAAAACTGATTAAAAAATTTTCCACGTGTCTAAATATCCTATATACCAAATTTCAAGTCCGTAGATCAAAAATTTGTTGAGTATATAGGTTGAGAAGAGTCTTCACACAAACACACATTCTCACTTTTATAGATATATAGATTACTAAATGAGGAAATATTATTATGGCGTGCGTCCCTCAGAATTGTCTGATCTATTCCATGCATCCTTTGTTCCAGCTCGTCTGACTCGTTGGTCCAGTGGTCTCCATCAATTCGCTGTTTAAATACCTTATTGTAATACAGCTTCCTAGTCCAGTAGCTTCTTTCCAAGAACTGCAAGGTTGTGGAACTCCCTGCCTGCTCACTGTTTTTCTTCTACCTGCAGCCTTGGTCTTTTTAAGATCAAGGCGAATAGGCATCTCCTGTCTTTGCAAGTATCAGCTTTCGTTCTTGTTAGCTTCTTACATCAAGTGGCTTCAGGTCTTGTCTTGAGTGATTTCTATTAAAATCCAGTTAGTATTATGAATCTAAAATCGAGTAAAGCATGGTTGAAAAATGTCAACATCATGTGAATAAGAGACATTAGAACAATAAGGCGATCGAACTTGACCGGATATATGATTTCGCTTATTGACATAATGTTGACACTTTTCAAACGTGCTTTTCTCAGTTTTAGATGCATGGATTTTAATGGAAATTATTTCTCATTTAGTAATATATACCCCCCCCCCCAAAAAAAAACACATCCCGCGATCCTTATAAATTGCCAATAAAAACTGTTTTCAGATTGACCATTCCATTTCAACAGGAGTGAAACAAACTCCACGTGTTGATTTCTTTCCTGGTTTCTTCTTTTCGATGCTTGTTTTCTTTTTGTTTGGTCGATTAGTAAATTTGTAGATTAGCACCCCCTCCTCCTCCGCTGTGATTCTACTATTTTAGACAATTACGGTGAACACCTTGAAAAACTTGGCAGGTAAAAAAAAAAAAAAAAGAAAGAAAAAGGCAACAAACTATTCGAGAATTTAGATACCAGCATCAATTTTGTTAAGTTTAGCAAAATGATTCCCCATCCTGTGCCATTCTAACTTTTGGGGGCAGTTAACCAACTTTTTTTTTTTTTTGCCATTAACCTTAAGTCCGAGTAGCAAGATTATTAAACCACACATAATCACTTAAAAAACTGCCCCTCCCCGCACGCACAGAAAATTTATCTCCCATAGCAAAAAAATCGGCTAACTGCCCTATAATGCTAGAATGACCCAAAGGTGCATGATCATTTAAAATTATAAATATAGAGGAAACCGATTTCTCATTCTAAATTCCAAAATTCTTTCTTCTTTTTTTTTTGGGAAGTGGGGGGGGGGGACACGTAATCGCTTAAAAAATTTTTTTTGGGGGGGAGGGGC
>NC_136517.1:18878362-18950862 GCF_053919585.1 Euprymna scolopes
AGACTGACCGAGCACCTGTCCCTACTCCATCATCGAGAAGTAACATCGCTCGACGCTACAGTAGTAGCAAATCGTCGTCGAACTCAGACGTTGGTCGAACACAAGAGTAGTAACGAAAAGCTATGCGCGCTGGCACTGCACGTTGTCACGGTTTTCGGTTAAAAATTAAGTTGAGAGTAAGGGATAAAGGACCCCTTCCTCCTCCTGCCCTTATGAGAAACGCCAATACTAAAAATGCTAATGACCAAGCGATAATATAGTTTTTTTTACTGTTTAGTGGAGACACTTCGTAATACGAATAGTAGCACTAAAAAAAGGGGGGAGCCCGATACATTGTATCAATACAATAAGGCGAAATTTGAGAAGTTTAATAAGAAAAAATCTTAATTAAAAAAAGGGGGAAATCAATAAATGAGTTAAAGATATTAAATTTAATCGCATATAAAACACTCGTTTTATATATACATATATATATATCTATAATATAAAGCTGTGTGTGTGTGTGTGTGTGTGTGTGTGTGTGTGTGTGTGTGTGTGTGTGTGTGTGTGTGGTCACGAATAGGCTCCTATATGGTTGACTATTTTAAAAAACTGATTACATATAATGATAGAAGATGTATCGAGACACAGGAATCGGTATGTTTGATCTGGCAGAACGGTGGGTCATTAAAATTGTGGGGTCTGCGTTCGCGCCTTGTCCACAAAGTATGGAAATAAAAAATTTAAAAATTAAAAAAAAACGTTTACAAGTGTTTTTGATATATATGTACATAAGAATACTTTGATAAGCATGTTTTAACTTAAATAGGGATGGTATAATAAAATTGTATGGTCTGCGTTCACGCCTGGCCTCCATAGAATGGAAATAGACACAAACTTTGATAAAGACTTTTCATATCTATCTGCGTAAGTATACTTTGATAATTATGTTTCAGCTTGAAGAAATATGGTATAATAAAATTATGGGGTGTTCGTTCGCACCTGACCTCCATAGAATGGAAATATGTCACTAAGTTTAACAAGGTTTTTTAATATAGATCCACAGAATATTGTGATAAGTGTTTCGGTGTGAACAGGTATGGTATAATAAATTATAGGGTTTATCTATTTTATTTTTACTTTCATCATATTTTGCTTTGGTTTTGATACCCCCAAATGCAACCCAAATTTACAACCTATCATACTTTCATAAATCAGAGTCCATTTTCTGTAAGTTGTTTTTGAACCCAGTCAACGACGGGTACTTTTGCTAGTATAGTTCGCGCGCGCGTGTGAGAGAGAGAGAGAGAGAGAGAGGGAGAGATTGAGGGTGTGTAGTATAATAATTCTCCAACTTCAAAATACCAAATTTTCTCTGTTAGTCATGTATTACTTTTCAAAAGGTAGCCATTACAATATTGTTTCGTATTGCGACTAACAAGTCTACAAATTTATGTTATTGCTGCATATTTAGTCACGTACTCGTTAAAAAACAAGTTTTTTTTTTATTTGATATATGGTACGCCTTACACGTGTTTTGTTGAATGGCATACAAAACAACCCATGAAAGATCTTTTTTTTTTAGAAAGGATCAAAAATTGAAAGAAGAAATTCCTTTTACTATTTTTTCTTTCTCTTTTGACTAATTCCGTTTCTTCTTCCAACCTTGCTTTTTTTTCTGAAAAAAAATCATTTCATGGATTTATTTGGGTCTGATGAGTTGTTTGGTATACCATTCAACGAAACACGTGTAAGACGTACCATATATCAAATAAAATATGGTGTTATAAATATACTCGTGGTATTATAATTATTTACAAATGATATATATGCTCGGAACGTGCAATGCATTTTCATAGAGCTTAAATAGATCTAGTAATTTTAAAAACATCTTCATTATATATATACATTAAAAGTATATATACTGTACTATTAAAAGGTATATACTATTAAGACGTACCATATATTAAATAAAATGATATGAATGTGTTATAAATATACTTGTGGTATTTGAATTCTTTACAAATTTTATATATATATATATATATATATATATATATATATATATACTAGAATACCCGTGACCCGTTGGGTCAGTGTGTTATATCAGCTATGGAGTTCATGTATGAGCGTGACACCTGTGACGTAAAAAAAAATAGGGTTTTTTTTCGACATAACAGAAACATTTCTATGAAAGTATATTAAACTGAAAAAAGAATATAAATAGATTTCTATGAGGTGTTCTGTTTATTATAATTGATTTTTGAAAAATAATTTTACAGTTTCTGAATTATAAATGGCTGGCCATACTTATAGATAAATGTAAATGTGCACTGAACAGATACCATAACACTTATAGTTAAATTCAAATTTTGATACATCTGCTTTTTTTTTTTTTTACATCGTTCATTTTTGTATTACGTTTAAGTTATTTTAAACCCCACTCATCCCATGTTAAATAATAATTTCGAAATAATAACGTTAATATTTCAGTGCGCAGGTCATGCGCGCATGTGCAACCGGTGTCATAAACCGGAAAGTGGATTACATACATCGTTACAAGGTCATTTGAGTTTTATAATTATATATATATATATATATATATATATATATATATATATAAGTCTCTCGAGAGCTCTTTCAGCTATCATCTCATCAGAAGAAAATCGATAGCGTAAAAATAATACTATGTCGAAAGTAAAGAGTTCTGATGGGGAACTATTGAATGTGCCAAAAGTTACGGGGACACTAAAATAAAGTTTATTAACGTTTAAAAAACGATTAAAATAATGGCACAACGAGGGGGGGGAGAAAAGATTCAAAGTTCCCCAAAGAGAAACAATGCGTTAGATGTTTCTTTCTGTCGGCACAAATGTTTCCGCACCGCAATAGAGACAGACTCCAAAATCTTTAAATGGTTTCTGGAGTCCGCTCTATGTAGCACCTCGAACCATTCTATTTTATATCTATCGGCACAGCACGGGTTGTCAACCAAATGCTGGCCAATAGCAGAGTCCAAGGCTGCAGAAGGAGGGAGACTACCAGACCCCATCCTCCCTTGTCTGATCTTCGATGGAACATGCTGGTTTATACGAGTCAAAAGATGCAAGGATGTTCGCCCAACATAACCAGCATCGCACTGGCATTTGAATTGATATACAATATTGCTATTTTGGATATAAGGCAAACTATGCTTGCAAAAAGAAGGAAATGCAGGTCTTATAGTATATACCAAACGCAAGGACACAGAATAAAAGCAGTCATAAATACTTCTGCGAATCTGTTTGGAAAGTCTGTTGCTCTTTTCCCCAATCCACGGTAATTTTAAATAAACCGGGCATTTAACGGTCCAAACTTTTTAGGGGGTGTAAAATCCGCAACCTTTTTGAAAATACAGTCATCAATAAGGTCAACAGGATAACCATTATTGATTAATATTTCCCTGAGCTTATCGAGTTCGGCGTCCAATCTGTTAGCTGAACAAATCATCAGGGCTCTATGTACCAAAGTATTAATTAAGCCGACCTTACGTGATTTTGGTACAAAAGACAACCAGTTCACATATAGGCCAGTAAATGTCGGCTTCCTATAAATTGTAGTGAGAAATCCCCCCCTTGAACGTTCGACAAGAACATCCAAGAAGGGAAGCGAATTGTCCTTCTCACTTTCCATAGTGAACTTTAGAGCCCCATGCAAAGAATTCAACCTATCAAAAAATATCGACACTTCACTTTGCGATGGAAAAACAGCAAAAGTGTCGTCAGCATATCTGAAATATGCAGTGGGTTTTGTTATAGAGTTAGACAGAACGGATTCATTGTACCCGACGAAGATATCCGCTAAAGTTGGGCCAACGGACTCCCCATTGAAACCCCGTCAACCTGACAATACATAATATCACAAAAACTAAACTCCACAGATTTTGTGCACATTAAAATAAGTTCAATAAGAATCTCTTTAGAAAAACGTGGAGCAGTCAGGCGACCATCGTAAAGCGCGTCGGTACATATACGTATAGTCTCATCCAACGGTATGTTGTTAAAGAGACTACAGACATCAAATGCGTACATAAAAGATGTCTCTGCATTAAAATCCAACCCACGTACATAATCAACAAACTGAAAAGAACCAGGGATACAGTGCGTGGTATATAATTCGTGCACAGGTTGCAGAATTTCCACAAGCCACTGAGCCAAAGAATGTTGCGCCGAACCAACCATCGATAAAATAGGTCTCAGTGGAACACCTTGCTTGTGGATTTTAGGGAGACCATACATTCTAGGACGTTGTGCACCAGAGGGTCTAATCCTGTCATAGACGTCCTTGCAAAAACTTTCTTTTTAAATAATGCAAGTAGACGTCTTTGCATTTTTGTCTCGTTCTTGCAAGTATTATCCGTCAACTCGACAGGGCCGAGTTTACGGAATTTCGAAACATCATTGAGAATAACTGCCATTTTCTCAACGTAGTCCGATTTGTCCAAAATCACCAATCCTGCACCTTTGTTTGGTTTGCACATATAAATATTGTCATTGGATTTTAACGCTTTCATAGTTTTAAATTGCGTTATGTTCCAAACAGAGTCGCTATAATAAACAGGTGTGTTACTGTATCGGTGAGCTAAGGCAACTAAACTAAATTCTTTCCGGGGAAATAGGGACATTATGTCTCAGTTGAGATAACAAAACTTCAAAGGCAGAAAGTGTTCGCTCTTTATTTATACTGGTTGGGGGAATACAAAAATCCAATCCCTTAGACAGAACTCTATTTTCAATTTCTGTAAATTCCGTTTTCGAAAGATTGAAAATATGTTTGCTTCCATTAATGGGTTCACACCCATATCTTCTACGAACTAGAAGAGCAAGATGTTTATTATTGCCTTTGGAAGCACGTTGCTTAGCAAATTGATCACCGATGGATAAATACTTGCAAAAGAGAAAAAAGTCAAAAAAGGACTGGAAACCCTTAACTACAGACCAGAGGTAATGACGATTACTAATATACACCTCTAGATTCTCCGTCAACTTATTAATCTCGTCTCGTATAAACGCCCCCCCCCCCATAGACAAACTAGGTTTCACCTGAGATGCAGCAATGCGTTTACTGATATAATGTGGGGCCACATCTTGTTCCAGACAAGAACGCCAAAAAAAAAAAAAAAAAAAAACTATGGAGAAGTTGGTAGATCTAATTCTACTCCTTATTCGAATGATAGTATTACAGGTGTCAATTTGATGTTGACTGTACCTTTTCCGAAGATATTTAAATAAATGTTTAGAGGTACAGAATTTAAATAAATTTTTAAATATAATGGGCGGAAGTCTCTCGGGAGCTCTTTCAGCTATCATCTCACCAGGAGAAAAGCGATAGCGTAAAAATAATACTATGTCGAAAGTAAAGTGTTCTGATGGGGAACTATTGAATGTGCCAAAAATTATATATGTTTTACATAAGCATTTAAATGACGCTACCTAATCATGAACATGTTTCAGTCAGTAACTAGAGATCTCTTCAGACGATATTGCTTATATAAAAGTAGAGTTTCGGTATTGAGCACTCTTGTATTAACCTCGATAAAATGCATTGTTTGCTTCACTTCTGGGAAATATTAATCTAGAATAATTATATATATATATATATATATATATATATATATAATATATATATATATCTGTGGAAATATATATATATTTCTGTGGAAATATTCTTTATTCACTTATATTTCATTTTTATATATACCAATCCTTATTTAAGAAGCTGAACGTAATTACAGAACATAGAATGAATAAATGACAAAAGCCTATATTCCAAACTTCATGATGTCGACCATCTTACAATTTATTCCTTTCATTCAGTTGACATTCACAATTCTTGACAGTATCTGTTTCCTATCACAAAATTATTCACTTAATTATTATATCAATCAGCGAATCTATTTTTCCCTTAACTCATCAGAAAAAATAGCAACAATCAATCCGTCAAAAGGAGATAAAATGCGTTTGGACATGATTAAAAAATCCGAAAATTGGAAGAGAAGTTGCAATTACCTTATAGTTTGCTTACATTACGTCATTTTGAACTTATATATAAGCTACTCTGTGTGTCTCTCTGTCTGTTTGTCTGTCTTAGTATTTTCAAATTCTATCTCTTCCAAAATTAAAATTCGCAGAGCAGTTCTAGGGGCCTCAAAAGATTGGATTTTTTATGGACCATTCTTTTATGGTTCTTTAGCTGATTGAAATAGTTTTTACGAGGTCACAAAGGGGTATAATTGGAAAAAATCTTTATACATTTTGTACATTCATCTTAATTTATGTTTAATCAGTTCATGTGTGTCATGTTGGTACAGTGGTAATGTCACAGGCTTTGAATGTTACAGTTTTGATTTCGGTTTCGATTCTAGCTGATGGCACCCAGATTTTTTTTTTTTTTTTTTTTTTTTTTGCATTTTCACCCCAAACAAGGCATATTGCCACTTTGATGTAGGGGGCCACTATCAGGGGCCGAAGTTCCAGGGGTACTATGTAAAGAGTTTACAGCAAGATGTCTGTTCACATTACACTTGAACTTCTGCATGTCAGTACAGTTGGGGAAGCAGGAAACCAGAAGAGAATTCCAAAGTCCTGCAGTTCTGGGGAGGAAGCTATTACAGTAAAAGTCTTTCTTACATCTAAAGATCTCGACTGTGTAGGGGTAGAATTTCGCTGCTTGTCGGGTTTGTCGGGGTTTTTTTTCGTCGAGGAGGTACAAGGGCTTGTAGTTTGTCAGAGCATCCACCATTAAAATACTTGTAAAACAGACGGAGGGATGCAACATTTCGTCGATGAGATAGGGGCTGAAGTTTAGATGACAATTCGGAACCTGTTAGGTTGGCGACTCTCTTTTGGACCCTGCCCAGGAATGAGAGAATAGTAGCAGATGCACCAGCCCAAATGTGACAGCAGTACTCCATACATGGGAGAATGGTGGCTTTATAGAGGTACAAGATACTTTCAGGCGTAAATAACTTTCTAGCACGGTAGAGAGAGCCCACTTTTTTTTTTTTTTTTTTGCAGCAGGCTTGGAAACGATCTCGATGTATCTATTCCAACTCATGTTTCATGTGAACATTAAGTCAAGGAGCTTGAACGAAGTGCTTTCAGGTTATGTATCTCTAGCCATAGCTATTGGTGGTTGGTAAGGTTTCATATAATTATTAAAGGAAACGAGCTTTGTCTTGGCAGCGTTGAACGTTACCATCCATTTTTTAAAAAAATTTTTTATCCATTCCACTACAGACTGAAGGTCTTCCTCTAGGGTTTCTGCCATTACCTTAGATATGTGCTCATTAGTTTTTCCCACGTACCTGCTATAGAGCGTGGTGTCGTCGGCAAATATACCCATCTCAGAGACAATTTTATCATGTAAGTCATTTATGAATATCAGAAATAATAAAGGTCCAAGGATCGATCCTTGCGGTACACCCGCATTTATATCAAATTTTTTGGACATACGCCCATCGAGGACAACCTGGATTCTTCTCTAAGAAGGATCTAATTAAGCTAAGCAGTCGCCCAGTAATACCATAGGATTTTATTTTCATGAGAAGACCATCGTGCCATATCTTGTCAAAAGCCTCCCTTTCCCTGCATTATCCAGTGCTTGGTATTTGTATTAACAAAATAGAATATTTGGGCCAGGCAATCGATTATGAAGGAAGAAGACAGAACCCAAAAATAACTGAAGCCATAAAGGTTATGGCTATTGAGAATAACATAACTAAACTTTAATCAGTTCTTGGATTAGAAAACTACTATAATTTATATATATTCCTAATATGCATGAATTAAGAGCAGCATTGAATAAATTGTTTGTATTTATTTGCTTCCCAACTGAGAAAATTAGGCACAAGGCCGTTTTTTAATGTGGAGAGTGAAGGGGGGGGGCAGCTCTCCCGAGGGAGAACTGGATAGTGACAATTGGTATGAAGGGTTTCCCCTACATTGACCAATAACTGATTGCTACAAGAGCAATGGTCTAATATGTGAGGTTGCCCCCACATATTACTTTGATTGCAGTATCTGCCGGAACACATACCACACTTTGATCTTAGTCCGAAGGCCAAGCGCATTGAATAAATATTTTAATAAAAATAAGAAGTGGTGCTGGGCGAGAGACTGATAATGCAGTTATTAAAATAAAGAAGTGCTTATTGGATTAAGTGTTAGCGCATTAGGATCCGAAAAAGTAATTGTAGCTGCAGACGCAAGTGATTATGGTCTAGAGGCTGTTCTGCTGCACAAATTTAAGGATGGGGTAGCAAAGCTCATGCTTCAAGAGTTTTACTATCTACGGAGAGCAACTAAAGTAAAATTGGAAAAGTGGGACTTGGGTGCTAATGCAGAGAGTGATCCGCGCTATTTTTAGATCGTATTTCCACGTTTAATTAAAGTTTTTTTTTTTTTTTTTTTTTTTTTTCAATTGTAAGGTTAAAGTACAGAATAGGCACAAAACACCCTCCCCTACCCATGTTAAGTATGGCTTTTTAAATAATAACGTCATTATTTCAGCACGGATCACTCTCTGCATGAGTACCGGGACTTGTAACAACGTATGTTGTGAAAAATTTCCATAGATTTATTCATTGATGAACATTCGTTTTACAAACCGGTCATAAACCATTACTAGTAGGCCGGTCGGCATTGCCTGGTCGTAAAAAACAGCTTAAATATGATATTTTGATTTATGCAGATTTCGTATTTATTATTATTATATTGGACCCAATATATAGTAATGATTTAAAAAGTTGAAAAAAAAAAAGAAAAATCGTACGCAACCACCAAGAATCGAAACTAAAACGTTTAGCTTACGATTTACTTTTTCCTTTGGCGTTAATGCCTGAGCTATGAAGGCTAAAAAATTAAAACATGAACCAATAGCTATTATGTTACGCATGCATGTTCGTAATGCTGTCGTTCGACCATAACTTGGTAAATTCCATTTTTTTAATTTTCACACTTTTGCACCGATTTTCTCCAGCTAAAACCCAAATATAAAGTTTCACATAAGTCCGAATACCCTATATATTTAGTTTCATATATGTCGACCAAAAACTGACAGAGGCAAAAAATTTTTTTAAACAAATATATATACAAAGAGGTTTGGGTTTACTATAACCTTTATACGCAAGCATAAATCATGTAGAATATCTGCATGAATATAATTACACGTAATAGTTAACTAAAGATTATCATCCCCATAAGAAAACCGAAAAAACTGAAAGGGAATTAAAATGAATGTTTAAAAGAATATGCAACTTAGCTAGATCTTTTGCAGATGAATGCAATGCCACGATCCATATATAACAAACTTGAATTTTCTTTTTAAATAAATATAAAAAAAGTTTAATATGAATATCAATATCCCAAATTTTAAGTATAGATTGTCGATTTTTAGATCGAAAAAAAAAAAAGAAAAAAAAAGAAAAAAAGTGTTCCTACTATTCAAATAGTTTGCAAAGATGGAGTGTGATTTTATTAAAACAACAAAATAAAATATATGCCATCCAAGAAAATTGCATATGTACGGCACAATCACGTTGACATACCGGTTCTCGTCAGATCACTGAAGTTAAGCAACGTTGAGCCTGGCCAGTACCAGATGGGTGACAATTTGGGAAGGCTAGGCGCTGTATGTACCTTCTGGGAAGGTTGGGCGTGGGGTCAGCATCCTCACCCTGTAAAAAAGAAATTCTCGCTACAAAAACATCTACAAAAAGTTGTAGATGGCCTATGCCCCTCCAGGGGCTCAAGGGCTATGGATGAATGGATGGACAGAAGAAAAATCGCATATACGGATGGACTTTCGAGACTAATCACGGACAACGCTGAACTGTTGGAAGAAACCGTGATTGTCTAATCGTTGAATGTTTGCGTTAAAGAAAAAGAATGGTTTTCAGATCGCAAAGTTCACCGCATCGAAGCACACGTAACAAAAACCTGTCCTGTTCCCTTTTCGACGCTATCACAAACAAGCTTTCTTCAACCGACACCCGATTGCAAAGTGCACCGTACCGACGTCGAGCTGACAAAATAAAAAAAAAATCGTTATCTAACTGAAGAAATGCTGGCTTTTCACATTGTCAAACCGATCGCGTTTCAATTTGCATAAAACACGTTTTTGTCTCGTGTCGGTGAGGTTTCGAATTCAAGACTTTCTTTTAAGCGAACGAACGACACCCGCGTTAATCATGCGCACAACTATTTTCTCTACACTACCCTCTGATCTCATGCAAGGCAGGGAGGTAGTATCTGACTTTATCGGGTATTCCTTAGCAATAGTGGGGCAACCCGGCAACACACAGCCAGCCCACGGCTACACGGCCAGACATAGCTAGCACTCGCTTTTCTAGTTTTTTATTTAAAAGTAAAGACTTTTACGAGGGGAAAAAAAACCAATGGTATTTTAATGCGAAAACTTTTTCTAGAAAATCCAACCGAATCCCATTTTAACTTCATTCAAAGGCGACATTTTTTTTTTTTTTTTTTTTTTTTTTTTTTAGAAAATCCAACCAAATCGAATTTTTAATTTTTTTAATTTAAGAACGACAACATTTTTTTTTCCAGTAAATACAACCGAATTTATTGTCTTGAGCCTGTCGGTCAGGTTTCGAGTTTAAGACTTTCTCTTTCTTTTCTTAAGCGAATGACACCCGCGCTAATCATGCACGCAACAATTTTCCCTACAGATTGCAGCACTGAAACAAGAACAAGAACTAACGGAAGCCTTGGTAAACACCGTTAGCGAATTACCAGTTACGCTGGAAGAAATTTAAAAAGCAGCTAAAACCGACGAGTACGCAACCAACATAATAAAACAAGTAAAAGGAAACAAGACGCATAAAAAAAGTATCACCATTTCAATTTGTGACGAGATATTAATGTATGCACAGAGAGTAGTAATACCATGCGTTCAACGAAAGAAAGTTTTGAAAGAATTACATTTGGGTCATCCGGGTATATCCAGAATGAAATCACTAATGAGAAGTTTTGCCTACACGCCGTAAATGGATAAAAACATTCGGGATTTGGTAAGGCGTTGTAAAGGGTGTCAATTAGCAGCCAAATCACCACCAGTAAAAACTCAGTCCTGGCCAAAGACGGATATCCCTTTGGTTATGCATTGATATGGACTACGGCATAATCATCTTGACACACCGGTTCCCGCTGGATCACCGAAGTTAAGCAACGTTGAACCTGGTCAGTACTAAATGGGTGACCATTTGGGACTTTCAGGTGCTGTATGTGCTCTCTGCTTATCTCGGCATTGTTTCCAGTCGTCCTGGACTTCTCCTTGCCACTGGACTCAAACAGTGCCGATTCAGGAGAGGTGTGGTTGGCGATTGCGCAACCCTTGCCTCACAATTACTCGCACTACTGCCCCTAAGGGGTATCCTTTGTCTTTCAAGACTGACCGGAAGCATGTGGGATATGGACTACGCAGAACCATTAAATTGGTATCATTATTTAGTGATCGTGGATAGCAACTCTAAATGGCCGGAGATTTTCCAATATAAACACCCAGCAGCTGCAAATACGACAAGAGCGCTAAACGAAGTATTTAATCGACTGAGAATACAGAATATCATAGTAAGTGACAATGGAACGATGTTCACCGGGAGTGAATTTAAAGTTTATTGTGATTCCGTAGCGATCGAACTTGTAAAACCGACGTATAACGGACAGAAAGGTTTGTCGATAGATTCAAATTTAGAATTTAGAATTGCACGCCTGTGGAACTGTCTTCCGTTTTCATGCTTTCCAGCTGACTACAATCTGATTGTTTTCAAGTCCAATGTAAACAAGTTCTTGATGAGCCGTTCCACTTAAGTTAACAAATTTCCCGAATTTCCATTACTAACGATTACTATATTGTCCAATTGACTACTGTACACTCTTAACCCTTATCCTCGAGTGGTCTCTGGGCCTTGATAAGTCGTGATGCCCATGTAAAAAAAAATAAATAAATAAAAAAATAAGCATTTAAAAAAAATCCAATGGGTTCGACACCGAAGAGAAAATATTCATACTTTTCTGATGGTTTACAGAATATGTTAAATCAGAATATAAAGTGAACTTATCGCCTGTCGAGATCATGTATGCAAGGAAAATACGTTCAATATTCTACAGGTGGAAGAAATATACGAAAATGAAGACTAACGACAAATCGTATAAAGAAGGAGATGAAGTCGTCTTTAAGGCTGGAAAAATGGTTTTGATAAGATGGTATTGTAACTATAAGTGAATTGAAGGTTTATTATGATTCGTTAGCGATCGAACACATAACCACACCGATGTACAACGCTCGATCTGACGGACAGGCAGAGAGGGTTGTTGATACATTTAAACGAGCATTAAAAAAAGCGAACTGATTCGATACTGAACAGAAAAATATACAAGTATAGGTTCAATTTTTACGATATTTTTAGGGTCAATGTGAAATTTTATGCTCTTTCCAATAAACCGAATATAATATTTTAGACAAACGTTTTTTTTTAATTCACCACCCCCATTTTGAAATGTCTATTAAAATTTAAATAATTAATTTACGCACCAAAGTTTTATATATCACAAATTGAAGATAAAAGATCAACAAATAAAACAAATAAAATATTCTAATTCAAAACGTAAAACAAAACAAAAAAAAGAAGTGTTTTTTGGAAATTTACCTGTAAAGTCCAAAGTGTAAAACCCTTTTCTTTTTTTAAACCGCATTGATTTTTTTTTAAGTGGAAGCTTATGTTCTGCTTACATTGTAAATAAATATTGGACGCTGACAACATTTTTTCTATTTCATTCAATGTTTTCTTTTTTTAGATATTTAAAAAAAATTTCACTCGATAAAGTAGAATTAAAATATATTAAATCAAAAATTCATGTATTTCTTTGAGAAAAGGAGAGAGAAAAAAAGAAAAATTCATCGACTGTTTTTTTTTTAAGGCAAAAACTTATAAGTAAAACTTGACTAGTTTTTAACTATGGGGACACATATTTCTTCACGCACAAGGCTAGACGGCTAACTCAAACGCGTGATTTTTATGTCATTCTGTCCATCCGTATTTCAAAACAAAAACAAGCACTACTTCCGGCATTTCGCTAACACGTAACAATGCTTATGTAATGGCGGCTTTTTCAAATAGTTTAAAAAAAATTCTTTTATTTTAAAATATAATTGGAATTTTAAATATAAATATGGATAAATTCTTAACAATGAAGAATGGAAGTACCCATTGAATAGTATTTTTTATAGGTAAGTGATTTTTTTGGAATTTATATATGCATATATTTATCGAAGCAAGTTAAAATTTGTTGATTTTCTTTAAATATTTTTTTTAAAGAAAACCGATTTAAAAAAACAAATATTGCATAATTTGCTATCAACCCTGTTATTTTTTTTTAAATTTGGTCTTTGCTTCTTTAATTGAAAAAAAAAAATAGGGTTTAAATTACATTTTTCAAGTAGTTATAAGCTGGGAAAGATAGGAGGTCGAATTATTCAATTTTTTATCACGCATTTTTAATGTTGCTTTCCGACACATCTATCGGGAGGGTTACTAAAAAAAATAGATAAGTCAACAGAGAATATAATTATATTCTGTTTCTTACGTCACGCAATGAACGTAATTTAAAATAGCGGACAAATTTTATTCCTCATCAAACTTTATCGAAAACTGTTTTTCATTAATAATTATTTTCCTATCTTCGTAATCTTCAAGATCAGCGTTCAGAAAAATATCAAGCTATCACAATCAACCGTATCCACTTCTGGTAGCTTGATTATTTTCCGAGCACTGATCTTGGAGATTACCCCTACGTTATCGTGTCCGTAATTGTTGGATATTTTACTATTTGCGACATGACAATTACGTAGGAACCATTTGTTTCACTTGAAATTCAATATTTTATTCGTTTTTATAATATAGAAGCATCCAATTTTATTTTCGTCTCTACATTTATATCTCCGTCGATCATAAAGGTACCCGTATATATGTTCCGCAATGTAGGACTCCTTTTCAGCTTTCTTCAACATTTACTCGTCCCTTAATATGAAAAGAGAAGCTTTTCTTTTTCATACATAGGTAAGTAAAAACGTCCAACCTCTACTGACGTGACACGCGTTGCGACGAGGAGGGGCCACACTGGCCCTTTAGTCGGTCTTCTGTCTTCTCATCAGCTCCTGCCATTACTCAGCCTTTAAACCTTTCTTTTACCATTCCCCTGCCTCAGCCTCCTCCGCCTTCTCTGTCTCTCGGCCTCTTTTGACTGTAACCACTACAGCCTCCTCCTACTACCACGGTGTAATTTATACCTCGCACTATTCCCATCAACTACTACTCGGACCAGATTATGGCTGCTACGTCCTCTGTACTGCGACCAGCAGCGTACTAGTAAGTCCTCCATCTTCCTAAAACTGCCTATAACATAAACAAGATCCCCATTCCTTTTCTCTCTATTCCTTCAGATAAACGAGGAAAAACCCCAATGTTAATCCCAAACATGATCAGAAACCATTCCATTATATATATATATATATATATATATATATATATATATATATATATATATATATATATATATATATATATATTGTTGCGATGTATTCATTTAATGAAGAAAAATTGATTTTATTTGACAAAACCGAAATAAGATGTGTATAAATAATAAACGTGTGGATGTTTGTGTGTCTAAAGTCATGTGTGTTTTTCGATAAAGAAAGAAAGAAAAGAGAAAATATGTGAGGAAATGAGAGAGAGAGAGAGAGAGAGAGAGAGAGAAAGAGAGAGAAAGAGAGAGAATGGGCTGGTCACAAAATGAGGGGTCAGTTTGTAATTATCTGTAAGGTTCAAATTGGACCCCCATTTTGTGCTCCCCCCGTTCCTCGGTGTATAAGTATGCGGTGGGGCCCGAAGAGCACCGGTTCGTCAGAGTTTGGAGTTTAATCGTAACCCAAAAAATACGAAGGAATATTTACTCAAATGTGAAATCTATTTTATCACCGATCATTTCTTTACAAGGTATGTCATGGAATTGCATGTTTTTTTTAAATGTGTATATATATACACATGACTTATGATTTATTCAAGGAGAAAAAGATGGCATTAGCTGCGCGGAAAACACAAGACATCTTCTTCCTCATCAGCATCTTCTTCCTTCCAGTCTGTCCATTCCTAACTAAATTCTTAATTTCTCCAAGACTAAAAACAACAAAATTCGTTCTTCTAACCAATTCTAACAAAACAAGTGCGTGTCCAATTGTTTATTTTTAGTTTTTGACAATCTCAACTGCTGCTAATTTTACTATTAAGAATTGTAGACAAGATTTTTCGTTTTAAAAAAACTTACTGTAATTATTTTACTATTTTTTAGCCAACTTTTTACAGTAACAGTACAAGGTTTCTCCATTTCCCCATCTTGTATTGACCCTTATTTTGCGTGTGCACCTACACACTTAGGACAACCAACAAGGACTACTATATCTTTAATAAACAAACAAATAATATATTTATTGGCATTTAAAGTTCTTAAAAAATTACAATATTGCTACTTAAACCAAGTAAATATTATTAATACAATAAATATAATTTATGAATTAAAATTTTTTAAAACGATCACAAATATTACTACTATAAAAATGGTTAGTAGTTGCATTTTATGACAAAATAAACTACCAACTTGTAGATTTTTTACTATATATATATATATATATATATATATATATATATATATATATATATATATATATATATATTGCGTTCAATACGAAGGAAATAATGAATGAACATGATTAAAATATATTAATTGGGTTAGCAATTAATATATTGAATATTTTAATGTCAAGTAACAAAACAAAACAAACAGTATTGTCAAATCTGGTCAGATTCGAAACATTTGACAAATGAACACTTAAATGTTTATTTAATATTTTACATTTTTTTGTGTGTGTGTGTGTGTGTGTGTGTGTGCACGCGTGTGTGTGCGCACGCGCTTTAGTAGATTGCCAATCTTTTAAAGCTAATGCATTTCAGGTGTAAACATTATTACGTACTTACGTGCCATGTCGAAATTAATATACCCCCCCCCCACTAAAAAAAAAAAAAATTACGAAAAATTACCCAGTAGAAAAATCTATGCTGTTCCAGAAGGTCCATCCTCCCAGGCTTTGCCTTATCTCTTTATTGCTAATCGCCTGAGGCGCCTCTATTGGGAAATTCCGACGGGTTGCACATACATTAGTGTTCCGCTTCGGGGAGGGGGTACTGACTTTTCAATCCAACTGCCCAACCCTAAAGTCACATTTTTCGCGGTGGGAAAGAAATAAATGCTACAAACACAATTAGAATTTATTGCATTATCAAGTTTTATCTTAGTTTTAATATGGAAGGGTTGTGCGGCCAATTCGGTATGACAAACTGACTTATCTCCCTTGACTTCAATTGACTTAAATTAAGGGTCCGCCATTTTAATACAAAATATGCCAAAACATAATTGTGGATGAAGTTTTGGGGTTTTTTTTTTTTTATATATACATCTAGCAAATCTTCTACTCTGATCATTTTTCGTAATTTTTGGAATTTATACTAATTTCTGCATGACTCGTAAATAC
This sequence comes from Euprymna scolopes, assembly GCF_053919585.1. Classification (NCBI taxonomy): domain Eukaryota; kingdom Metazoa; phylum Mollusca; class Cephalopoda; order Sepiida; family Sepiolidae; genus Euprymna; species Euprymna scolopes. Next base: position 18,894,983 of record NC_136517.1, read on the forward strand.
GTAATAATGTTTTCAATTAAAATGCGGGTAGTACCGAAATTCGTTGTTTTAAACCATCACTAATCGACACAAGCACCTTTTCTTTTTTTTTTTTCTAATTAAAATAAAACAAAATTTATCCTACCAAGATGTTTTCTTCTGGTTTTTAAGAATATTTTTTTAAAATTATATATTATATGCATAACTTCCTTGTTGAGAAATTCATTTAGCCTTTTAATTTTGCAACGTTCAACTGGCTCGCAGTTTCATTATTTATTTCGAAATGACAAGAGACAACACAAACATATTAAAATTAAAGGGACATTTTTATCACTGAGAAAGAAAGGCGTTTGTTTATTTTCTTTATCTTTCTTGGTACATTCTTTTAGTAATACAAAATAATTAGTATTACTTATATTGTTTTTTTATATTTAAAAGTTAGTTACATTTCTTTGTTTATTTTTTTATGGAAATATTTTTTTCATTGTAACTGATTAGACTCGGTTCAGTTTCATTAATTATTCGTTTTCTAATTAAAATCAATACGTTTGGTTATATAAAATCGAAACTAATGCATACAACTACTACTACTACTACTACTACTACTAATTATAATACTTATTTATTTTATGTTTCCACATAAAATGTAATAAGGAGAGATAATACTTTCTTATTGAACTTCTGATTTATTTCAACATAGCCTGACAATTCACTACGTGGATGAAACACGGAAACCTCCGTGTAGCTTATTGCCAAAAATATATTTATGGCAATTAAGCTACATTATATATATTAGTATTGATTGAGTTGCTTTTTTTTTTTTTTTTTTTTTTTTTTACAGCTCCAATTTAAATGGAAGGATTCAATATAATAGAACATTATATAGAGCTCCAGGTGTTTAGCTTACACAGGAGTGGTATATGGTGATAAAGTTACCCAACATTCTCATAAGATCTTTTTAATATTCCTAAAAAATATTTATTTGTTACAAAGGTAAAAAAAAAAAAAAAAAAAAAAAAAAACATTTACGAAAACAAGACAAAAAGCTGTTACACACACACACACACACACACACACACACATCCTGAATGTCTAAGGTCTCTCTGCGCGAGGATTTGTCAGGACAACCTGGCATGAGGTTACTTTTCCCTACAAGTAAATCCTGACTGAATATTCAAAGTCACATAGTATTCGCGGTCCCAAATCTCTTCGGTATTACTAACCCACCTTCTCCAAGTGATATTACCTCAAATAACAGCACGAAGCTGGGTACTCCACCAGACAAGTGAATTCTTGTTCTGGAATCCAGTAAGACGAAGAGATCACAAGACAGACATATTATGACATATTTAAATGGTGACCTTTATGCCAAACCCTGTGAAAGGGAAAGGCCAAGTACGTCCTAGGATGGAGTACTGTTGCCACATCTAGGCAGAAACTGCTAGAAAGTACCTTATCCTGCCTTGACAGAGTTCAAAATAGACTTTGTAGCCTAGTAGAAGATGCCCTTTTCTCTTCCCTGCAACCTCTGTCCCACAGAAGAAACGTTGCGAGTCTGTCTCTGTTCTATCGTTGTTTTCATGGCAAATGCTTGCCTGAGCTCCAATCTCTGCCCACCCTTGCCAAACTTTCACGAAAAACACTCGTCTATCTGAAACCATTATCAATAATTTCCCCCACTTTTTATCTATGTCTAAACCTAAACGTGGATTCTATGAACAAAGCTTATTTCTTAAAACTGCACGCCTGTGGAACTGGAACTCCCTTCCGTTTTCCTGCTTTCCAGCTGACTACAATATGGTTGTCTTCAAGTCCAACGTAAACAAGTTCTTGATAAGCCATCCCCTTAAGTAATCCAATTTACTTAATTTCCACTACTAACGATTGCTACGATATTGTCCCATTGATTGCCGTACACTCATTAATCCTTATCCTCGAGATGCATCCGGGCATTGATAAGTCGTGACTCCTTTGTAAAAAAAAAAAAAAAAAATAGTCAATTGGGGAGAGGAGAAATATGTTCGCAGCTTCTTTACTGACTCGGTGTTTGAAGGCGTTAATGGAACATTCGAATATCTGTATCTCAGATTCCAAGCGTTTGAGAGCTTCGACTGAAGGAAAATGAAATGAAGTTGGAATATCTAAGTCAGTGGAGTGAATGAAATGCCCCATTCTCAGCTTGATCAAAGTAATAAGAAAACTGAAAAAAAAAAAAAAAATCCAGTAATTATAGGAGCAACCGGACTCATTAAAAAAGAATTTCAAAAACTATTTGGCGAATATACCCGGTAAACCAAGTGCAAGAGAAATACAAATAATTGTACTCAAAGGAAGATTGGAGTGACTGAAATAGCGAGAGAATGTCTGGCATCCGTTGGAATGCCCTATCCCCAGCAAAACAAAATAAAAGAAATCACGAATTCCTATCTTCTATTTTGTTCACACATATTTTAATGGAATGTGCTCTATGAACTCAGTGGACTTGTGCCCCCTTGATGTACATATGCCCGACAAACCCGCTTAGCAACAAAATCACGTCCCTTCACTGTTGAGGTTCCTTAATGTCAAAAAGCTTTCTAATCTAATAGTTTATTCCCTCGAACAACTAGCCTTTGGAATTCCCTTTCTGTTTCCCTGACTAAATGTTTAAATATATCGTAAACCAACGTATTGTTAATCTTTCCTAAGCATGGTTTCAAATAGTAGCCCCTTACGCCCAAGTGGTGGGTGATATGCCTTGCTAGGGGTAAACGTGAGTATATATATATATATATATATATATATATATATATATATATATATATATATATATATATATATATATATATATATATACCTTTTAATGTTAAGGACTTTTATTTTAATAAAAAATAAGGTGCTTGTTTAAATTGGCACTTATGGCGGCAATTAAAAGTAAAGAAAATACAGAAATGTCTGTATGCTGAACGTACCAGTCACGAAACGGAGACGAAATATTCATAATAAAAAAAGAAATAAAAAAGAAATCACTTAATTTGATGAAGTATTTTTTATTCCAGAAAATTAAATTTTATTCTGTGTCAATGGGAGGTAAAAAGCAGCGTCCATGAAGGAATCAAGAGCAGACAACCGACTTTCATTTCAATTTTATTTTATTTATTTATTTTTATTGAGGAAATAATTTTCAAAATAGGAAATCATTTTTAGAAGGGTTATTTTATATAAGTTAAAAACAAAATTTAAAATATATTAAAATGACTTTGGCATTCACTTATCGGTAAAAACGCCATTTTTTTTTTTAAACAAAAACAAAAAAAAATACTTAATCAATTTTTGTGATTTTTTTTCTTCAATTACGATAAAAGTTTTTCTTTGTTTTTGTTTAAAAATGATCACAAAAATATGAAATAACCTCTCAATAATTGCAAAGAATAAAATTTTAAACTAGAAATCGAAATTCCTTTTTCCTAGTTTGGTGTTTAATTTTCAATGTTATTGACTGGCAATATTTATTTGTACGAGTGATTATCTCAAATGTCAAGACGATGTTCTATCGACAATGCTGAAAAGTTCACACCTAAAAGTGATATCTTGTGTTTCACAGGTTGATCACAAGCACATGGAATGATTCTTGTTAAGATAGACGACAGATTGTTTTTTTTTAATGTGTCGTTTTTAGAAAAAACAACAGTACTTACTTGTTGTGTCGAAAATAGTAATATATCCAAAAAATTACAAAAATTCATGAAGTAGAACAACTGCTATTGTGATTTCAGTTTAAAAAAAAAAAGCCATCGCTATGGTCTTAAAAATGTCCGCCATTAAAGTGTCGAAAAGTATGTCTCCTGTATTCGCAATCCTCAAGGTGTTTACATCGATAGAGAATGCAATTTCCCCCGATTTTCCGTAAAAGTTACTTTTAACTATAAATAATTGAGTTTGTATTACTGTACACATAGATTCAAAAAAGTTGTCAAAAAACAAATATATAACAAATAAATGTTATCAAAGGCAAGATAAGTTACTTTTCTACCAAACTGGATATATTTTTCGTGTTTTTAATCAATGTAACATGTTTGTTTATTCAGCTCGAAAACCATACAGCGTTTACCGATTTATTGGAAAATTCAGGATGGCGTCTGACTCTCTCTTTAACACGGTAAGTTGTGGAAAAGGTATTATAAATAAAATACTAGACAAAATACTATTAAAAACCTGCTCAATATATGTTACTGTGACATAGGTTAACATATATTCGGCGGGTTTTTAATAGTATTTTGTCTAGTTTTTTATTTATAACACCTTTTCCACAACTTACCGTGTTAAAGAGAGTCAGGCGCCATCTTGAATTTTCCAATACATCGGTAAACACTGTATGGTTTTCGAGCTGAATAAACATGTTATATTGATTAAAAACACGAAAAATATATCCAGTTTGGTAGAAAAGTAACTTATCTCGACTTTGATAACATTTATTTGTTATATATTTATTTTTTGACAATTTTTTCGAATCTGTGTAAAGTAATACAAACCCAAATAATTTTCTACTCGATGAATTTTCGTAAATTTTGGATTTATTACTATTTTCGATATTACAAGTAAGTACTGTTGATTTTGTCTAAAACGGCATATTAAAAAAAAAAAAAACTAACTCTAACTATCTGTCTTCTTTCTTAAGAACCCACGAAACAATACTTTTTTTTTTTTTGCATTATTAAATGATGTGAATTATTATAATAAATATATTAAATAAACATTGATTTAAATTTATTTATTTAATTTTTGTTATGGCTAAGATTTACAATTAAGTAAACGAAATCATGATTAATGGCATTTGTTTGGTGGATTTCGGGCCAATTGACATTGTCCGAGGGCTTCCTATGTGTGCAGAAAGGTCTTTACCAAACTACTCTGTCAATTTTTGGTCTACAGACTTTAGACTTAATATATGGGGTATTGGAACAATGTGGAACGAATCGATTTGTTTTTAGCCGAAAAAAAAAAAAGCTGCTAAGGGGTCAAGGTTGGAAATTGGCAGGCGTAAAGCTAACTAAATTTTACTATTTATGCATGCACAAATATACATTTAAGTGAGTTAATTTGTATTTTTGATAAGCATATGGCCTCAGCTCAAATGGTAGCGAATAACTGTAGAGAACTAAATGTTTTGATTTTGATTCTGTTAGCATCCAAATCATTTTTATTATTATTATTATTATTATTATTATTATTATTATATATTTTTTTAATTTTTGGAATCACTACTATATATATTGAGTTCAATATAATAATCAATAAATACAAAATCATTAAAATATCATATTTAAGCGTATTTTATGGCCAGGCAACGCTGGACAGCGTGCTAATATACATATACATTTAACTTTTGAATGCGATTGTTTTAGACTGCCTTAAAATGAAAAACAAAGAAAATAAGATTTCTTGATTTTGTTTGCTAGTTTTGTTTCGTGTTTTTGTTTAACAATTCCGTGGTTAGTTTTGTTTGCAACGAATTGAGAAATAATTTTTTTTATGCTGAAGATGTGATTATGAAAAATAAAAATCTCTGAAACGTATGTACACAATAATATTTGTTGATGTTGAATTTTTGGAGTATGATTACAAAATATACACAATCTCACTCATTTTTTATTCTACTGAATTATATATATATATATATATATATATATATATATATATATATATATATATATATATATATATAGCTTTTAAAATATAATTATCCACTGACACGTGTTTCGTCGTCTACGACTCATCAGAGTGGCATATATATATATATATATATATATATATATATATATATATATTGCAATTAGGAAGGGAAGACTTTTATGATTCATGATTAAAAGTAAATTTGTATATATATAAATATATATATCTTCTCTCCAAAAAGGTGGGAATGAAGGGGGAACAGGAGAGGAAAGAAAAAGGAATGGGGAGCCAGCTGACCGGTTTCGACCCTCGCTCGAGGGTCGAAACCGGTCAGCTGGCTCCCCATTCCTTTTTCTTTCCTCTCCTGTTCCCCCTTCATTCCCACCTTTTTGGAGAGAAGATATATATATTTATATATATACAAATTTACTTTTAATCATGAATCATAAAAGTCTTCCCTTCCTAATTGCAATATTTAAATTTTGTATCTCTAAAAACATCATGATATATATATATATATATATATATAATCCCCGTAACCGTGTTTCATTGTAAACAACTGAAGATCCCTGAAAATCTTCATTTCGAGAAAGCAAGTTGATTTAGTGATTGCAGGAGATTAAATGACTTACTGATAAAATAATTTTATTTTTTAAAAAGTTTTTTATATAGTTTTGAAGGTTAAAAAAAACTTCCAAGACTACTAGCAGGCCGCCCGACATTTCCTGATCGTAAAAATATGCATAACTATATTTTAATTCATGCAGATTTTGTTATTATCATATTGTACCCAATATATAGTAGACTTGGGTGCCATCAGCTAGAACTGAAACCAAAACATTTAGCTCTCCAGTTGTATTTACTGCCATCTGACCTAACAACACATGGATATCAAAACTTTAAAAGTTAACGTAGTTAAACATATAAATTTATAGAGGATGCAAGTTAAGTCTACTTAAGCTTGCCAAGTTCCAGATTTTCAATTTTTACCTCTTAGCAGTTTTTTTACTGGTTAAACATCCAATCGAATTTGTTCCACAGGTCCAAATCTCCTGCATATCAAGTTTCAAATCTGTAGACTAACTTTTTTTTTTTTTACACGGTGGTCACCACTTATCAAGGCCCGGAAGCCACTCAGGGATAAGGGTTATTGCAAGTACAGTACATTAGTGTGGAGATTTGATGAAGTGTTTACTTAAGGGGGCGGTTCATTAGGAATTTGTTAACGATGGACTTGAAGACATCCAAGTTGTAGTCAGGTGGGAAGCAGGCAGACGGAACAGAGTTCCACAGGCGTTCAGTTCTAAGAAAGAAGCTTTGTTCATGGAATCCACGTTTTGATTTAAGCACAGATAAAGAGTGGGGGAAATTTTTCACAGTGGATTCAGCTAGACGGGTGTTTTTCGTGAAAGATTGGCAAGGGGGGACCAGAGATTGGAGTTCATACGAGACTAAAAATTAATGGAGTAGTTTGGTAAAGACCGTTCGTCACACAGACAGACAGGCAGTGTGTGTGTGTGTGTGTGTGTGTGTGTATATATATATATATATATATATATATATATATATATATATATATATATATATATATATATCTCAGCTTAAAGTTCCAACTCGCTCCACACATTCCAACATAAACAAAAGACAATTGTCAAATGTTGTGACTTAGTTTTTATATGAAAGACTAAACCACAACATTGAACGATCGGCTCTTATTGTTTTCTCAATAGTTTTTAACTTTATCATCGTCGTCGTCGTCATCATCGCCATCAGCAAAGATACTAGTGTTTCAAAAGTTGACCCTTCATGACATATCTGGTATGCGAAGGGTTGTTTGTCCTAAATTTTCACGACTAGAGCTATAAATATTTCTAGGTTTTAGTAGTAGGATCAGGTTTTGCTCTGTGTTAATGGTGCTTCATGCCAAATTAGACGTAACTTTGTTCAGTTGCTTTACAGCTTATAGGTGACCAATGGACAAGAAATGGCGAAACTGTAATAAAAGTCGGAGTGTCTTTTAGTTGATCATCACTGCTTTTCTGTTCAATTATTGGGCTGTTTTTGTTTTTTTAAGGCCATGGGAGCAGCAAGATTAGAACCTTCACTTATCTCAGATTAGCCTCCCAGACAATACCTCCTCATCTCATGAATGTGGATAAATCAAAACTAACCTTAAGTAACTGAGCTGTTTTTGTTTTTATTCTCCTTATGCAGTGTTCCCACATTGAACCAATCTTGTTTATTGTCCTCATGGAGATATGACTGAATAATAAATATTTCCTCTTCTGTTAAAAAAACAAAAAACAAAAAAGCAAACAAAAATGTATATTATTTAATTGGAATTCATTATTGAAATGAGTATTATTTATATTAATTTATTTATTGCGGACTATTATTCTCATCTTTCTTAGTTGTTGTTTCACAACAATTCTTACCTCGAACTGTAGAGATTCAACGTCTCTATCCACTTCTATTTCGGGGCCCATGACGCAGTGGATAGAGACGTTGACTCTATGGTTCAAGGTGAGAATTGTCTAAAGATAGTGGTTTCAATCCTACCCAAAGCCGGCCAGAAGCTTACTTGGACAAATCGTGGTGAGACGACAGAACTATGGATGGCAGTAATTGCTGAGAATACAGTTAGGAGATTCGGAGTTCCTATCCCGTCGTGATTACCACCTGACGAAGGCCAGAGGAATAGTTGGCCAAAACGTCATGAAACAACAATAGATAATAGTCCACAATAAATAAATCAAGCAAAAAAAGTATTAAGATTTTTCTGCAGGTTTTATTATTTACTTGCAGGCCACCTAGTGTTGCTCATTCGTAAAATATGCATAATTTTTTTATTTTTATTACATTTTCACCCCAAACAAGGCACGTTGCCACTTAGGGGGCTACTATCAGGGACATAAGCTACAGGGGTACTATGTAGGGAGTTGGGCAGCAAGATGTCAGTTCACGTTACACTTGAACTTTTGCATGTCAGTACAGTTGGAGAAGCAGGGTCCCGGAAGGGAATTCCAAAGTCTAGCGGTTCTGGGGAAGAAACTACTGGAATAGAAAGCTCTCTTACATCTAGGGATCTCTACAGTGAAGGGGTGGGGTTTAGCTGCTTGTCGGGTTTGTCGGGGGTATTTACGTCAAAGGGGTACAAGTGCTTGCAGTTCGTCAGAGCATTCACCGTTAAAGTACTTGTAGAACAGGCAGAGGAATGCAACATTTCGTCGATGGGACAGAGGCTGAAGTTTAGATGACAGTTCAGGACCTATCATGTTGGCGACTCTCTTTTGAACCTTGTCTAGGAGTGAGAGACTAGTAGCAGATGCACCAGCCCAAATATGACAACAATACTCCATACATGGGCGAATGGTGGCCATGTAGAGGTACAGGATACATATAAATATTACATTCATTCATGCAGATTTCTTATTTCTTAGTATATAGAGTCAATTCTTTATTGATTATTATTCAATATATAGTAATGATTTCAAGAGTTATAAAAAATATGACTTGGGTTGTTATTTATCTCTCCAGCATCGTTAATCTTAAGCTACCAACAGATGGATAAGAAATGTTAAAATTTAAACGACAAAAATTAAATGAAATGCTAAAATTATGAATGTTTGATTTTGAGCATGCAAAAAAAACAAAAAAAACAGCAGGCGTAATGTTTTATTCGACTTACCCTACCAAGTCAACTGCTTTGTTTTTAAATTTGACTCCTTAGCAGCAATTTTTGCCGGCTAAAAACCAAATTGAAAGCATGCTACATGTCCAAATACCCTATTTATCAAATTTCAACTGTAGCTTAAATATTCAGAGAGGAGTTTGGTAGAGACTTTTCGCACACACACCAACAAGGTCACATATATAACATATTTCTGTGTGCTAGAATATTTTTCTCTTAAATTCTATGCAATTATGCAGAATGTAGAAACTGTGCATCAATAGAATTCAGCAAATTATAAGAAAACATAAAAAATGAATAAGTAATTAATTAAAGTTCGCTTTTCAAAGGTATCTGCAAATATCCATAACTGAGTTTATTAAGAAGTTCGTTTTCATAATTTCTAAATAAAAAGTAGGCTTTTAATATTAATGTCAGAGCGAGACAAAAACAATTTTCTAGATATATAGATGTACAACAAATTAAGACATAATAAATGGTTCCTGCTGATTCTCTAATCATGTGATATTTAGGCAGGTCATTCAAGCAACCTGGGATTCTTACATTAAGCACTACCAGAAGCAACCAATTTTAATTTAGATGGACTGACACACTGTTTTTTTTTTTGTTTTTTTTTCAGACTTAGAAGGAATATTAAATATTTAAAAAATACGAGTTAAACATAAAAAGAAAAAATATTTGTTTAAAAAAGTAAACAAAAAATTTTTAACTTAAGGGGACATTTTTTTTTTTTTCCTTGTTATGTTTGATAGATTTTTTTTATAAATATTCCTCCTGAGGCGGCCAACCGAGGGATGTCAGTGGGGTTGTTCAGGCATTTTTTAAAGGTCAGAGCATGATAATCTTAGTGTATTGGCATTTCAAAACCACTCTTCAACTTGTGTCTATCCTCCTCAGGGGTGGGGAAAAGGTTCAGATTAGGTAAATAAAATACATTTAACATTCTATTAATAAACTTTGTGCAACGGTCGCTGTCTTCATTCACTTGTTTGGACAAACAAAAAAGCTGATTTTCATATATATATATATATATATATATATATATATATATACTCTGTCCTATGGCAGTCATCTGTACAACAAAGGTTAGCAGTAATACCAAGAAGTGTAGTTGGTTCTACACAAACCCTTCACCACTATAAACAAGTCATCTGTGTGGATTTTCGAGCAACTTAGTTGTGGCGGAACCTCATATGTTGAAATCGACGGGAGACTCGATATTAAGCTGGTCTGCAGTTTAACTTGTTGCTGGCTATCTTGTTCTTGCTTGTTGCTGGATCTCAACATTTTGAACCGAGAGAGAGACTTAGCTGTCGTACAAAGCTAAGACTCTGTAACATCATCAGTGTATAGATACTCCCTCAAGCATGTGTCTATAAAAATGGTCCTGTGGCGATGGAAAAGTTGTGACGCATGGAAGCTTGAAATGCTGGAAGCATGTAATAATTGATCTCAATGATCGTCTTCAATGTCATGCCTGCTTGAGCATGTGAATTCACCAGTAGGACTAAAAGAAAAAGTCATTTTTGGGCTCATGGACTGTCTGAGGGAGTGGCACTCGTCTGACAAGACGTTGCAATCATCATATATATGTATATATATATATATATATATATATATATATATATATATATATAATAGCTAAGACACATGGCATTGTCTGTTCGATTTCTATGAAGACAGTTGTGCACTCTTACTTCTAGACGTGGACTCTCTCTGACCATTTTTATTACTTTTAAATCTCTATAAAGTTCAAAATTTAAGTTATTAAAATGCTTTTCTTGTTGATGGATTTGTGGTGTGAATGTGGACCCTACAATATTGTAAACCTCTAGAATTCAAAATTAATACCATGATGAGGACACTCACTGCTGTCTGTAGAATCTCTTTTCCATTTGCTAGAAGCATCAGTTCTGTGATTTTAGAGTTCATTTCACACATATCTCTCTCTCTCATATATATATATATATATATATATATATATATATAAATAATTTTTTTAAAATATAATTATCCAGAGTGGCTGAACAAAAATCAACATAGAATTTCCTTGGCCTCATGATGAAGTTGAAAAAAATAGGAATTTATAATTTTCAAAAGAGGATAGAGAATAGCAAATATCTGAAAAAAAATAAAACAACAAAAAACAAAACAAAAGAATATTATCAAAATCTATTTCTATCATCACCATCATCGTTATCATCATCAAGTCAAGTCAAAAATGTAAAGAAAATGGCCATACGATGCGGCCCTGGCTTTTCTGCCTTTTACTTCCTAACTAGTGCAGCTTAAAAGATTTTGCAGAATTTAATAATAATGCAAAGAACTGTGTAAAGTAATGGGAAACAAGAAAGGAAAATATGAGGTGCCTTCAATAAGTTTCCAGACTTTTTTGTGCAGACATTTAAAATTGTGGTAGACTCTTGAAAATTCAGTATGTTATTGCTATACATCTTATGAGATGACTGACCAATTTTTAGGATTTCAGATTAAAATGGACAACTACAGAAGGAATCGGAATACACCCTACTAAAGCCTGATTGTCACAGCTGGTAAATTTTAAAAATGCAATCTGGATGTGAGGACACTTTAGAAGAACAATATGCAATAAAATTCTGTTTTAAACTTGGAAAAAAAAAAAAATGCCACAGACACGTATGGAATGTTTTAGACTGCTTTTTGGACCATCTTGTATGAATCGAGAATCAGTTTTTGAGTGGCATAAAAGCTTCAAGGAGTCTGAAGGATGATGAGAGGTGCAGGAGGAATATGAAAACACCAAAGTTAATTGGCCAAATAAATAATGTATAACGACTGTTGTATGTCTATAGAGACAATAAGCATAGTTGGATGTCAGCGTTTACTTATAAGGAACTGAAGATGCGAAAGATTTGCGTGTGAAGTTTGTCCCCAGGGTGTGTCATCCTTGTCACAGACTATTTGACCCAGATAGGCATCAAGGCAGTTCCTCACCCTCCCTATAGTCCAAACCTTGCTCCCTGTGCCTTTTGGTTATTGTCCAAGCTGAAGGAAAACCTTTGAGGCTGTCGTTATGAGACAATTGAGGAGATGGAAGAGGCTGTGACGAGGGTCATTGACATGCTCACACAAGAGGGCCTTCCAGAAGTTGTTGGAATGGTACAAGTGTATTGCAGCTGAAGGAGATTACTTTGAAGGGGACTAGTTTCATGTGTGTACTATCAATAAAAGTGCCCATACGAAAAAGTTCTGGATACCTATTTAATGCACTCTGTGTGTCTCTCTCTCTCTCTCTCTCTCTCTCTCTCTCTCTCTCTCTCTATATATATATATATATATATATATATATATATATATATATATATATATGGTAATCCACGGGAAAAATGTATATGTAGGATAAAAATCCACAGAATTTCCACCCAATTTATATAATAGTATTCAATAGTAAATAGACCTGTTTATATTGATATTTTATACTTTGTGTATATATATATATATATAGGATTTGTTGTTTTTTTAAGCGATACTAACAGCTTCGAAACACTGTTATTTATTTATATTCACTATGTTAGGATTTCTTTTTATTAAATACCAGCCTGGGTGCCCAGCGTTACCCGGGTGTTTGGAGGGGTGTGTTGAGCAAAAAAAAAAATGGTAGTAGGCAGGCAGGCTCGAACTCGTACCGCGAAGGAGAAAAAAATGTGATGTCTTTGCCGCTACATCCATTGCCAAACTGGAAGTGGCGATGGTTTAAATTAAGGCCAGTTAATCGAAAAGAGGGGATGACTTTCGAAAATATTGCCTAAAAAAGCGACCCCTCCCTGTAGAAAAGTGTCCAGTTGAGGGTGAAGGAATTAATGTTTTTTTAGCCAATTTTTTGATATTTGTCGTCCGAAGGGGCAAGCTTCAAAATGATACTCATCTCGTGAAAATCTCTCACCTCTGTTGAAAGTTTAAAAATCTGACGTCTTACCCCTACTCCTTACTTCTTACCCCTACTCCATGATGCGATCAGAAAAAATTAGGCAAAGTTAATCCAACTGATATGATGATTTGTAAAAATGGCTTGCAAAAAATCGACCCCTCCCTTTAGAAAACTACCCAGTTGAGGGTGAAGGAGTTAATGTTTTTGACCAATTATTTTTATATTTGTCGTCTGAGACAACGAGCTTCAAAATGATACCGATCTCATGAAAATCTGTCACTTCTTTCAAAAGTTTTAGGCAGATATACAAACATACATACATACATTTAAACAGACAGGTTAGACTTATATTATAGATAATTACATGCATAAAAGCTATACCCATGAACATGCATGTTTCTGACTCTCAGCCATCAATATGGCTTATAGTGAGAATCAAACTCATGACACCACTATCCAGTCTGGCGCTCTACCAATGAGCTACGATGATTTGCCACTTGAATGCACATTCTTTTTTATATATATAGAATAGGTAAATATATGATTAAAAATAAAAACAAATAAATTACAATATTTATTAATCCATTAAATTCAAACAAGAAAATTATACCAACTGCTCAATCTTGTATATTGAATTTTTTATTATTTTGGTAGGTTCCCATTTTAAAAAGAATACTTATACTCATCTTTACAGTTATATATATATATATATATATATATATATATATATACACACATTAGTTATATATAATTGTTATTTAGTGATAATGATAGCTGAACAGAAACCATATTATAATGGTGCACTTCCTAAGAGTTACCTCTTTTACATTATGTCACCCGCTTCCATATTTTAAGATCACAGTGTAGCATCTGTTCTGATGCTACACTCAACTAAGTTGTCTTTAGTCAATGGAGGGGAAACCCTTCTATACTAAAGCAATTTCTATTTCTGTCTACTTTCAGAGTGCCTTCTTTTGGGGAAGTTGGTTTTCTCCCACTTTAAAAACGACCTTGTGTCACATGTTGCATATCCATGGACTCATGTTACATCAACTGAAACATTCTGAGAATAACAGCTAAGATGGGAACAGTAGAATTAATACAAATTATCATCCCTCATCTAAAAAGATTCTGAAACTTTATTTGTATTCACTAGGAGTTTGCATACAGGTCATCAGCAGAGATTACTCACTGAAAACAGCAGTTGGTTTTCCCTGGAGTACATTTATTCCTGAAATGAGTAGATCAGTTTACACTATAACATCCCCCTTTTAAGCTTATGCTCAGCAAGAAGTCAATATCGTTTTCCCTTGGGGTTGACATCCATGAAGTCAGTATTTTTTTTTTTCTTTTTAACATTCGTTATAAAGAAATTACTGTTGTCATCTACAGTATTCAAATATCTTTTCCTTATTTGGTTTAAATGTTTGTTATGGGTAAATTTTGGTCATATTCCCAATTCTTTTATTTACAATCCCGATTTCCCAGAATAACTTGTTCTTAAACGTTCAAAAAAGAATCTTTTTTTCCAATTTGAAAACATCCTTTTTCTGCCATTTGGTTTTTGTTCTGGTTTCTGATGAGTCTGTTGAAAACCGTCCTGCTTTTTCTTGCAAACATAGCATCTGCTAATCATATACAAGATGGAAAATTATCATCAGGGGTCATTCTATACGCTGCAGAAAATCCGGTGTAGCTTTTTTGTATGGAAGTACTTTTTATTTTTATTTTTTTAAACTCTTTTAAAACTATGAACAAATTGCTATGTTAAACCAGTGCTTCTCTACTCCTCATCTTCATATGGATCATAAAATTCTATAGCTGACATTGGTTTCTCTGATATTTGTGTAGTCAGAATTCTTTCTAGAAAGACATCGGGTATTTACAGGAGGGACAACGAGAAGGTTGCCAACATCCTAACTGAAAGTGAGTTTCGTGGAACGAAATGAATTCGAACTTGGAACACCCGAATTGTCAGTCCATGCCGTTAACCACTTGACCACTGTCACCTCCCAGCTGTTCCACTAAAAACGACTGACAAAACTCGATGCACATTGAGTACCGTTATCCGATGCTACACAATTAAGGTTGGTTGTTTTTGTTTTACGGCATATCAACCCTTTTCAGGTTATTTAATGCCGAATCCAAAGATTTTGAAGAAAAAATTTTTTTAATAGAATATATTTGTTTTCAAGTCGGTTTCTATTTAACCCATAGTTGGGACCCTAACAGGTACTACCACTCTGGGTCAGAGTGGACCTGGAAGCAATGGCAATTAAAGGGTGGCTCCACACTCCCCGAAATCCGTAAACTGGGGCCTCACCACTGGATATAGTTTAAGGTCATATCCAGGATCGTGACAATTCAGGACTCTGAAAGATACAAACAACTCCTGCTTTGTATGTATTATTATTCATCGGACTACTGTTCTCATCTTGAGTGTCATTTTCACAACGTTTCGGTCGATATAACCTCCGACCTTCTTCAGGTATATCTTGTCAAACTCGGGAATTTGGAAAAAATTTAAAGCAGAACCCTTTATTTACTTCACGGAGGTAGCGTGCTCTTGTTCTGTAAGGACCCGTGGCGCAGTGGTTAGAGTACTGAGAAAAATCAATTGTAAAAGTGATATTCTCCTAAAAGTTGAAGGTTCAATCCTCAGTGTGGCCGACTGAAATATACATTTGTGAGGGCCTCTATCCAGTCATGGCTGATGGAACAAGAGCATGCTACCCTCATGAAGTAAATAAAGGGTTCCGCTCAAAATTTCGTCCAAATTCCCGAATTTGACAGAAACATTCCCGAGTTTGACAAGATATACCTGAAGAAGGTCGGAGGTTATATTGACCGAAACGTTGTGAAAATTACGCTCAAGATGAGAACAGTAGTCCGATAAATAATAATATATATAACTAATTTTCATCTCAAAAATTCAGAAACGTAACTCATGCTTTTAGTTATTTCCCACTTAGACACCAGGGTCAGAAAGTGGGATTGAGAAATCAGTGCCCCCGAAAAACTGTAAAAAGTGCCCAGGCAGCCCCATTGGCATCTCCCAGTAAAGGCACCTTAGCCGATTAGTAATAAACTAACCCTTTCTCAAAAAGAGAAGGCAAGGCCTGGGAAGGTGGACCTCCTAGAACTGCACAGATCTAAACTCCTACCGCAAAATCAACAGTAATGGTTTAATTTCTGTTGATTTTGTTGGTTGAGAATAAAATTCTTACACCATTTCGGTTTCTGTTGTTAGTGTTTTTACATTTAAATATCTCTGGCCATTTAGTGAATCGATAATAGAACCCGTCCAATAGCCCAGCAAAGTAAATATGGTTCATCAACCACAGTCTTTGTTTTAGGCCAGGGTTTAAATTTTATAGGAAGTGTTTTTGCTGACGTGCACTTTTTTACATGATTTAACTGTTTTCTTGATATCTCTATCCGTGTTCACCTCGTAAACGTAACTTCGCATAAGATGTTTTTATCTGTGATGTACCCTGATGCCCAACATAAAACTTCTGTACAATAGTTTTGCAACAGAACCAGAATGACCATTAGATTACTGTATATTACTACATCGTCGCAGATGGAATATGTTTCCGGAACTTTTGGTACTTTTCCATCATGCCCTTTTTAATGTTTTGTTTATAAAAAAAATCATCGGTCATCACCTTTGTTTTTTTTTTTCTATCTCTGCCAGTATTACTAGAAATTCCTTATGGTCGTACACAATGTTTTTTTAAACTCAACTTCTGTTCATAGCGAAGCTATTACTGTGCTTTCAAGGGATTCCACAGATTTCGGTATTACTCCAGACAGTCCATCCACATGACTGATTTGTGAAGATGGGGAAAATGGGAGATACTCCATCTTGTAGTTATAATTTAAGAGAATGCTTTCTAGTTTCTGCAATCTGGTAACCAGATGTGTAGACAAACACTTCTTCAAGCCATTAATGGTAAATAAAGATTTACGGTCGACTTGTAATGTAAATATTCTTCCGTGCACGAAAATATGAAACTTTGTTATGGCAAAAATAATGCCCAGTGCTTCTTTTTCTATTTGCAAGTAGCTCTTCTTGGCTGACAAGAGTGTACAAGAAGCATGTGCTGTCAGCTACAGCAAACCAGCATCCATTCTAAGAACTTGAATGCCTACTAGATGCTGTCCTTGAGTGTCTAAGGTTTCTCTGTACACGGATTTGTCAGGAAAACCTGGCATGAGGATTCTTTTCCCTAGAAGTAAACCCTGACTAAATATTCAAAATCACATATTATTTGGGCAGCAAATACTATCTCCTCACTATGGCTAACTCACATTAGCTTTTATGAGGGATGGTGCACCTTCTCCAAGTAATGTTACTTCAAATAATAGCACAAAGCTGGATATTCCACCAGACTAGATAAATTCTTGTCTTGGAATCCAGTAAGACCAAGAGACCAAAACACAAGATATACTACAACATATAAAAATGGTTAATTGGGAAGAGGAAAATTATGTTCTCAATTTCTTTACTAACTCGGTGTTTGAGAGATAAAGAACTTTAATGGAACGTTTGAATATCTATGTATCTCATATAGAGATCAAGTGTTAGTCCCAGGTAGGGGGCCCCTTGATTTCTGAGAACTTCAACTGAAGTAAAATAAAACAAAACAAAATGTAAAATATATGCACCTATGCTGTATGAACTTGTATCAGAAGATGCAATAATCTTGTCCTCTGGATCACGAGTTGAAAATAAATTGGATGTGAGAATAGTCTTCATTTTCTCCAAGACCTCCTGGCATTCTGCCATCCAAATCCAGATTTTATCCATCTTCAATATTTTGTTTAAATGTGCTTGAATTTGAGTTGCTCTTCGCTCCTGCTTTACACAATTATATTACTCCACAGTAAAGTTTGCTTGCTGATAGTCTTCTACATCCAAAGAGCAACAATTGATAAATCAGACCCTGAGTCTAACTGTATTTTTATATTTTTTATTTGATAAATTGATGAGTACAAACTTTTTAACCTTTTCAATTTCGTCACATTTAGTAATTCTCATATAATCCTTTTTTGCTTTATTTATTTATTTTTTATTTTATTTTTTTGTAAAACATACTTTTATGTCGTATGTGATTACATTTAAAGCATGTCTTTGTTTATATACCAATACATCTGCCTGCAACTGAAACATCGTTTAGGGAGCAGATTACTTCTCTTTCGATTCAAATTTAGTAAAGTTAAATTTTTAAGTCTTTTTTTTTTTTTTTTACAAGGTAATCACGACTTATTAAGGCCTGAAGGCAACTTGAGGATAAGAGTTAATGAATGTAAGGTGGTAGTTTACTAATAATCATTAATGATGTAAATTGGGTAGAATTTGGATTATTTAAAAAGAATTTGTTTACATTGGATTTGAAGGCTACCATATTGTAATCGGCTGTGAAGCAAGCCATTGGAACAGTGTTCCACAGGTGAGCAGTTTTAGGGAAGAAGCTTTGTTAGGGAATCTGCATTTAGATTTAGGTACAGATAAACAGTGGGAGAAATTGTTGATAGTGATTGTAGCTAATCTAGTGTTTTGTGAATATTTAGTAAGTGGGGATCTTAGATTGGAGCTCAGTTTTGGATTTGTCTGATGTGGGACGCTCCATACTGTTCGATATACTTTGAATTCTGATGTACGCTAGTAAATTGGTATTGGCAGTCTTCATCTATTTGCTATAAAGTGTTAAATCAGGCTCATTTTCTAGTTGGTCTTCTAATCTCCACAGGTCTATTTGCCACCAATCCTTATGCAAATATGAAACATTTAAAATTATTATCATTTAGTTCCAAAAACCTAAAATCATCACAGTGTTTATTTACTAAGCTTGCAAAAGCCGTATAGTCATTATTATCCTTTCTTGTAAAATTCAAACACTTCTACCACTTGTGGAAGAGAGATGGTTTGTGACTAAATAATTTTATCAACAATTGTATCACTACTTCAATAAATTTTAGCTTGCTGGGATTCTTATTCTATTCTGTTCAGTTTCCTTAACAGTAACGGAACCTTTTTGAAATCAGTCCAGTTTTCAGTCTGAATTATGTCATCATAATGCCTGAAATATGAGGCAAAAATAACCTCATTGTCTGGAACGGTGTTCCAAATTGTGTTCTGAGAGAATGCATTTTTGTCTGTAAGTTACTAAATCATTGGCGGTCTTCAGCTATTTGCTGGAATGTTAAATCTAGCTTATTAAATTTATTTAAGAGAAAACATAAAAAATATAACTGTATTATACTTGAACTAATTATTCCTAATTAGAATTCAAGAATGTATAAAAAAAAAAAAACTTAAAGATAAGCAGATAAATTAGGGAAGATTTTGTTTTAACAAATAATTTAACCTCTGAGTAACACTGCACTTTCAGGCATTTTAATCGACCAATCAAAATTCTCTGTTTAGCTATTCAGCCAGACTGCTTGACACCACCAGGAATTTGTTTATTGAGCTCACTTTTCTTTTTGGGGGTGGGGGGGTCTTAACAGTTTCAAATTGAAGTTTTTTTTAAAATAAATTGCAGTCTTGTAACTGTGTAGCTTTGCTTGTTGATTTTCCATTTGGCCAGTGCCTCTTTAAAAGGGAACTTTGACATTTTTGGACTCGTCTGACTCTAAGGAGCTGCTCCTGATGTTTTGATGACTCGTGAAACTGATGGGATGGGGATTCGACAAACTGATTTCGCAAATCAGAGAATTGTATCAAAACATGGAATGCATGTTATTTATTACCGTAAGCTGGGGTGACTCTGGCCACCTGGGATGACTTTGAGCCATTAAAAAGAAAATAATAAATAAATAAAAATGTTTAAATAACTCTGCAGTAAATATTTGCTGCTGTACCATAATGTCTGCAAAAATTATGAAATCGTATTGGAGCTGGAAATTATGTTTAAAATATAAAGATCATATGTTATTTATGCATTATTATTTTTTTTATTGTTCAAAGTTACCCTGGGTGGCCAGATTCACCCCCAGCTTATGGTAAGTTATTAATAAATGTGGTGCACAATTTTTCCAGATTGTAATGTACATATCGCCCTAGTTATCTCCAAAAAATATACTGTCGGATTGGGAAATGGGATTTGTTTTTTTTTCTCCCCCAGATCGTTGATAACAATAACTAATTCCAGACATTTTATGTTTGCAGAAACTGAAATAAGATTGTAATAGAGCTCATGACATCCATCCAGTGATGCTGATTAATTTCTTTATTGCGATATATTTTTAGGCATTTAATTCTGGGTCTTTGTTGAAATCCTAAGCAAAATATTTCAACAGGTTATCAATTATTTTGTGTACAACCGAAAGTGTATTAACTATTTGAATGAAATTTAATTCTTTTCAGCAGTTCCTGAATATTTAATTTGGTTGCTTATTCAAGATTAGCACACAAGTAAGTAAAGTGGTGAACCATAGACAAGGGTGACTCAAAGGATCTCTTCTCATTTACTACTTACTATACTGATGTGTACGGAAAAGTATTACTCTTTTATCAGGATTACTCCATTTATCTTTGATCTTCATCTTCTAATGCTGAATAGTTATTTAGCGAGAGGGGAAGGGGGCAAGTACAATTTTTGGATTTTTTTATTTTTGTATGACTTTACTGAGGATTGAACTCTCAGACCATTGCTGAACACTCTAAATGGAAGTAATAAAATAAATTGGTATCTACCGATGCTCCTTGAGATTGTCTATCAACACTCGCTTGAGATGTGCACAAAGCTAATTGGGGTAATACGGTACACATTCACCTTATGGATGTTGGGCCTAAGCAGTATGCCAATGCAGCCTTTGTTTCTCCCAATCATTACAGCAACTCCATCTGATCCTATACTAATCACTTTAGTTAATGAGATTTCCAATTTTGATAAGACTTACTTGATAGATTTCACCATTCCTATGCCTGTTGTGTTATCTGTTGCCAAATTGCAGCATCTGCTGTGACTGTGCAAGTCTATCCTGGATCGACAGGCTCCGTTGCAGATGCCACAGATATAGCTGGTGTCCGGTACTTTCTCTTCTCCCATCACTGTTGGCTTCTCCTCTTCCGGCTCTTCTTCAAGCAGCTGCAGTCTTTAGCCACAGACTCCAAGCCTGCTGGATTGATGCCACCTTCCCTGATGTCTTACAGACATTCTTGTTGTGTAGATAGGTCTTCCTTCTGGTTTGGAATTGGAGCTCCCCATAAAGAATATCCTTTGGAACATTTCCGTTGTCCATTTGCCTGGTATGGTCAAGTCATGAAAGTTATTGTTGGGTGGGCAACGTGAACATGTTTGGGATTAACAAAAACGCTCTTGTTTGAGATGTGGTCCTGTCAGATGATTCCTAAGATTCTCCTGAGGTTGTGCTTGAAAAGCAATTTGTACAATGTTTTTGAATTTTTGAGATGAGGATTGATAATTCGTATTTACATTCTTCAAACTACTGTTCTCATCTTGAATGTTTTTTGTTTGTTTTTTTTCACAACGTTTCGACTTTCTTCGGGCGTATCTTGTTGAAGTCTACACATAATTCTGAACAGAACCTTTTATTTAATCCACAAGAGTAGCATGCTCAGTCATGACTGGATAGAAGTCCTATAAAGACCTTAAACGACCAAGTTCTCTCCGATTCTCTCTCCTTGATCTTGAGCACATGGTACAATGGGAAAAGGAGTGGCTGGTTACTTTTAATGCATCTAAAACCAAGCTTCTATCTTTGCATCATCAACGCTCTGATCCCCATCTGGCATCAATGGAAATGAATGGCTCTCGTCTTGGGGAGGCCTCATGTTTTGACAAGCTTCTGAGCTTGACCTTTACTCTTGATCTGAAATGGAACACATACATCAAATCTGTTGCCAAAACCGCTGGAAAAATGGTGGGATCCTTCTATCGATCCAATAGATATCTCACTGCTGATGCAATTCTCTATCTATATAAGAGCCAAGTTTGTTCAACGATGGAATACGGTTGCCACATCAGGAGCAGCTAGAAAGGACTTATCTTGCCTTGAAAGAGTTCAAAATAGACTTCGTAGCCTTATAGGAGATGTCCTTTTTTCTTCCCTGCAACCTCTTTCTCACAGAAGAGATGTAGCAAGTTTGTCTTTGCTTTATTGTTATTTTCATGGCAAGTGCTCGACTGAGCTTCAATCTATGGTCCCCTCTCGCCAAACTTTCACAAGAAACACTCATCTAGCTGAAAACACTATCAATAATTCCCCCCACTCTTTATCTGTGCCTAAACCTAAACGTAGATTCCATGATCAAAGCTTCTTTCTTAGAACTGCACGCCTGTGGAACTGTCTTCCGTTTTTCTGCTTTCCAGCTGACTACAATATGGTTGTCGTCAAGTCTAATGTAAACAAGTTCTTGATGAACCGTCCCCTTAAGTTAACAAATTTACTGAATTTCCATTACTGACAATTACTATATTGTCCAATTGACTAATGTACACTCTTTAACCCTTATCCTCGAGTGGTAAGTGGTGTGCCTATGTAAACAAAAAGTAATTTGCAGTTATATTTTTAGTATTGCTCACACTGAGGATTGAACCTTCAACTTTCAGAAGAATGTAACTTACAACTGAATTTTACCAAATACTTTATCCACTACGCCACAGGTTAAAATCTGAAATGTTGGCGAATAACACTCAAGTAGTCCGAATAATCCAAATAATACAATTTTTAAGCAATTTGTACAAATCTTTCCAAATGCTTTTCCCCTCTTTTTATTTAGTTTTTATTTTCACAAGACTAGCAGTATTTATGAACCTTTTTTAACATGTTATCAGCAAATACTTTTTAACATGTTATCAGCAAATACTTTTTAACATGTTATCAGCAAATACTTTTTAACATGTTACCAGCAAATACGTTTTAACATGTTACCAGCAAATACTTTTTAACATGTTATCAGCAAATACTTTTTAACATGTTACCAGCAAATACTTTTAACATGTTACCAGCAAATACTTTTTAACATGTTACCAGCAAATACTTTTTAACATGTTACCAGCAAATACTTTTTAACATGTTACCAGCAAATACTTTTTAACATGTTATCAGCAAATACTTTTTAACATGTTATCAGCAAATTCTTTAACATGTTACCAGCAAATTCTTTAACATGTTACCAGCAAATACTTTTTAACATGTTATCAGCAAATACTTTTTAACATGTTACCAGCAAATACTTTTTAACATGTTACCAGCAAATACTTTTTAACGTGTTATCAGCAAATTCTTTTTAACATGTTACCAGCAAATACTTTTTAACATGTTATCAGCAAATACTTTTTAACATGTTACCAGCAAATACTTTTTAACATGTTACCAGCAAATACTTTTAACATGTTACCAGCAAATACTTTTTAACATGTTACCAGCAAATACTTTTTAACATGTTACCAGCAAATACTTTTTAACATGTTACCAGCAAATACTTTTTAACATGTTACCAGCAAATACTTTTTAACATGTTACCAGCAAATACTTTTTAACGTGTTATCAGCAAATTCTTTAACATGTTACCAGCAAATACTTTTTAACATGTTATCAGCAAATACTTTTTAACATGTTACCAGCAAATACTTTTTAACATGTTACCAGCAAATACTTTTAACATGTTACCAGCAAATACTTTTTAACATGTTACCAGCAAATACTTTTTAACATGTTACCAGCAAATACTTTTTAACATGTTACCAGCAAATACTTTTTAACATGTTATCAGCAAATACTTTTTAACATGTTACCAGCAAATACTTTTTAACATGTTACCAGCAAATACTTTTTAACATGTTACCAGCAAATACGTTTTAACATGTTACCAGCAAATACTTTTTAACATGTTACCAGCAAATACTTTTTAACATCTTACCAGCAAATACTTTTTAACATGTTACCAGCAAATACTTTTTAACATGTTACCAGCAAATACTTTTTAACGTGTTATCAGCAAATTCTTTAACATGTTACCAGCAAATACTTTTTAACATGTTATCAGCAAATACTTTTTAACATGTTACCAGCAAATACTTTTTAACATGTTACCAGCAAATACTTTTAACATGTTACCAGCAAATACTTTTTAACATGTTACCAGCAAATACTTTTTAACATGTTACCAGCAAATACTTTTTAACATGTTACCAGCAAATACTTTTTAACATGTTACCAGCAAATACTTTTTAACATGTTACCAGCAAATACTTTTTAACATGTTACCAGCAAATACTTTTTAACATGTTATCAGCAAATACTTTTTAACATGTTATCAGCAAATTCTTTAACATGTTACCAGCAAATTCTTTAACATGTTACCAGCAAATACTTTTTAACATGTTATCAGCAAATACTTTTTAACATGTTACCAGCAAATACTTTTTAACATGTTACCAGCAAATACTTTTAACATGTTACCAGCAAATACTTTTAACATGTTACCAGCAAATACTTTTTAACATGTTACCAGCAAATACTTTTTAACATGTTACCAGCAAATACTTTTTAACATGTTACCAGCAAATACTTTTTAACATGTTACCAGCAAATACTTTAACATGTTACCAGCAAATACTTTTTAACATGTTACCAGCAAATACTTTTTAACATGTTATCAGCAAATACTTTTTAACATGTTACCAGCAAATACTTTTTAACATGTTACCAGCAAATACTTTTTAACATGTTATCAGCAAATACTTTTTAACATGTTACCAGCAAATACTTTTTAACATGTTATCAGCAAATACTTTTTAACATGTTATCAGCAAATTCTTTAACATGTTACCAGCAAATTCTTTAACATGTTACCAGCAAATACTTTTTAACATGTTACCAGCAAATACTTTTTAACATGTTACCAGCAAATACTTTTTAACATGTTACCAGCAAATACTTTTTAACATGTTATCAGCAAATACTTTTTAACATGTTACCAGCAAATACTTTAACATGTTACCAGCAAATACTTTTTAACATGTTACCAGCAAATACTTTTTAACATGTTATCAGCAAATACTTTTTAACATGTTACCAGCAAATACTTTTTAACATGTTACCAGCAAATACTTTTTAACATGTTATCAGCAAATACTTTTTAACATGTTACCAGCAAATACATTTTAACATGTTACCAGCAAATACTTTTTAACATGTTACCAGCAAATACTTTTTAACATGTTACCAGCAAATACTTTTTAACATGTTACCAGCAAATACTTTTTAACATGTTACCAGCAAATACTTTTTAACATGTTACCAGCAAATACTTTTTAACATGTTATCAGTAAATACTTTTTAACATGTTACCAGCAAATACTTTTTAACATGTTACTAGCAAATACTTTAACATGTTATCAGCAAATACTTTAACATGTTACCAGCAAATACTTTTTAACATGTTATCAGCAAATACTTTTTAACATGTTATCAGCAAATACTTTTTAACATGTTATCAGCAAATACTTTTTAACATGTTACCAGCAAATACTTTTTAACATGTTATCAGAAAATACTTTTTAACATGTTACCAGCAAATACTTTAACATGTTACCAGCAAATACTTTTTAACATGTTACCAGCAAATACTTTTTAACATGTTATCAGCAAATACTTTTTAACATGTTATCAGCAAATACTTTTTAACATGTTACCAGCAAATACTTTTTAACATGTTACCAGCAAATACTTTTTAACATGTTACCAGCAAATACTTTTTAACATCTTACCAGCAAATACTTTTTAACATGTTACCAGCAAATACTTTTTAACATGTTACCAGCAAATACTTTTTAACGTGTTATCAGCAAATTCTTTAACATGTTACCAGCAAATACTTTTTAACATGTTATCAGCAAATACTTTTTAACATGTTACCAGCAAATACTTTTTAACATGTTACCAGCAAATACTTTTAACATGTTACCAGCAAATACTTTTTAACATGTTACCAGCAAATACTTTTTAACATGTTACCAGCAAATACTTTTTAACATGTTACCAGCAAATACTTTTTAACATGTTACCAGCAAATACTTTTTAACATGTTACCAGCAAATACTTTTTAACATGTTACCAGCAAATACTTTTTAACATGTTATCAGCAAATACTTTTTAACATGTTATCAGCAAATTCTTTAACATGTTACCAGCAAATTCTTTAACATGTTACCAGCAAATACTTTTTAACATGTTATCAGCAAATACTTTTTAACATGTTACCAGCAAATACTTTTTAACATGTTACCAGCAAATACTTTTAACATGTTACCAGCAAATACTTTTAACATGTTACCAGCAAATACTTTTTAACATGTTACCAGCAAATACTTTTTAACATGTTACCAGCAAATACTTTTTAACATGTTACCAGCAAATACTTTTTAACATGTTACCAGCAAATACTTTAACATGTTACCAGCAAATACTTTTTAACATGTTACCAGCAAATACTTTTTAACATGTTATCAGCAAATACTTTTTAACATGTTACCAGCAAATACTTTTTAACATGTTACCAGCAAATACTTTTTAACATGTTATCAGCAAATACTTTTTAACATGTTACCAGCAAATACTTTTTAACATGTTATCAGCAAATACTTTTTAACATGTTATCAGCAAATTCTTTAACATGTTACCAGCAAATTCTTTAACATGTTACCAGCAAATACTTTTTAACATGTTACCAGCAAATACTTTTTAACATGTTACCAGCAAATACTTTTTAACATGTTACCAGCAAATACTTTTTAACATGTTATCAGCAAATACTTTTTAACATGTTACCAGCAAATACTTTAACATGTTACCAGCAAATACTTTTTAACATGTTACCAGCAAATACTTTTTAACATGTTATCAGCAAATACTTTTTAACATGTTACCAGCAAATACTTTTTAACATGTTACCAGCAAATACTTTTTAACATGTTATCAGCAAATACTTTTTAACATGTTACCAGCAAATACATTTTAACATGTTACCAGCAAATACTTTTTAACATGTTACCAGCAAATACTTTTTAACATGTTACCAGCAAATACTTTTTAACATGTTACCAGCAAATACTTTTTAACATGTTACCAGCAAATACTTTTTAACATGTTACCAGCAAATACTTTTTAACATGTTATCAGTAAATACTTTTTAACATGTTACCAGCAAATACTTTTTAACATGTTACTAGCAAATACTTTAACATGTTATCAGCAAATACTTTAACATGTTACCAGCAAATACTTTTTAACATGTTATCAGCAAATACTTTTTAACATGTTATCAGCAAATACTTTTTAACATGTTATCAGCAAATACTTTTTAACATGTTACCAGCAAATACTTTTTAACATGTTATCAGCAAATACTTTTTAACATGTTACCAGCAAATACTTTAACATGTTACCAGCAAATACTTTTTAACATGTTACCAGCAAATACTTTTTAACATGTTATCAGCAAATACTTTTTAACATGTTATCAGCAAATACTTTTTAACATGTTACCAGCAAATACTTTTTAACATGTTACCAGCAAATACTTTTTAACATGTTACCAGCAAATACTTTTTAACATGTTACCAGCAAATACTTTTTAACATGTTACCAGCAAATACTTTTTAACATGTTATCAGCAAATACTTTTTAACATGTTACCAGCAAATTCTTTAACATGTTACCAGCAAATTCTTTAACATGTTACCAGCAAATACTTTTTAACATGTTACCAGCAAATACTTTTAACATGTTACCAGCAAATACTTTTAACATGTTACCAGCAAATACTTTTTAACATGTTACCAGCAAATACTTTTTAACATGTTATCAGCAAATACTTTTAACATGTTACCAGCAAATACTTTTTAACATGTTACCAGCAAATACTTTTTAACATGTTACCAGCAAATACTTTTTAACATGTTACCAGCAAATACTTTTTAACATGTTACCAGCAAATACTTTTTAACATGTTACCAGCAAATACTTTTTAACATGTTACCAGCAAATACTTTTTAACATGTTATCAGCAAATACTTTTTAACATGTTATCAGCAAATTCTTTAACATGTTACCAGCAAATTCTTTAACATGTTACCAGCAAATACTTTTTAACATGTTATCAGCAAATACTTTTTAACATGTTACCAGCAAATACTTTTTAACATGTTACCAGCAAATACTTTTAACATGTTACCAGCAAATACTTTTTAACATGTTACCAGCAAATACTTTTTAACATGTTACCAGCAAATACTTTTTAACATGTTACCAGCAAATACTTTTTAACATGTTACCAGCAAATACTTTTTAACATGTTACCAGCAAATACTTTTTAACATGTTACCAGCAAATACTTTAACATGTTACCAGCAAATACTTTTTAACATGTTACCAGCAAATACTTTTTAACATGTTATCAGCAAATACTTTTTAACATGTTACCAGCAAATACTTTTTAACATGTTACCAGCAAATACTTTTTAACATGTTATCAGCAAATACTTTTTAACATGTTACCAGCAAATACATTTTAACATGTTACCAGCAAATACTTTTTAACATGTTACCAGCAAATACTTTTTAACATGTTACCAGCAAATACTTTTTAACATGTTACCAGCAAATACTTTTTAACATGTTACCAGCAAATACTTTTTAACATGTTACTAGCAAATACTTTAACATGTTATCAGCAAATACTTTAACATGTTACCAGCAAATACTTTTTAACATGTTATCAGCAAATACTTTTTAACATGTTATCAGCAAATACTTTTTAACATGTTATCAGCAAATACTTTTTAACATGTTACCAGCAAATACTTTTTAACATGTTATCAGCAAATACTTTTTAACATGTTACCAGCAAATACTTTAACATGTTACCAGCAAATACTTTTTAACATGTTACCAGCAAATACTTTTTAACATGTTATCAGCAAATACTTTTTAACATGTTATCAGCAAATACTTTTTAACATGTTACCAGCAAATACTTTTTAACATGTTACCAGCAAATACTTTTTAACATGTTACCAGCAAATACTTTTTAACATGTTACCAGCAAATACTTTTTAACATGTTACCAGCAAATACTTTTTAACATGTTATCAGCAAATACTTTTTAACATGTTACCAGCAAATTCTTTAACATGTTACCAGCAAATTCTTTAACATGTTACCAGCAAATACTTTTTAACATGTTACCAGCAAATACTTTTAACATGTTACCAGCAAATACTTTTAACATGTTACCAGCAAATACTTTTTAACATGTTACCAGCAAATACTTTTTAACATGTTATCAGCAAATACTTTTAACATGTTACCAGCAAATACTTTTTAACATGTTACCAGCAAATACTTTTTAACATGTTACCAGCAAATACTTTTTAACATGTTACCAGCAAATACTTTTTAACATGTTACCAGCAAATACTTTTTAACATGTTACCAGCAAATACTTTTTAACATGTTACCAGCAAATACTTTTTAACATGTTATCAGCAAATACTTTTTAACATGTTATCAGCAAATTCTTTAACATGTTACCAGCAAATTCTTTAACATGTTACCAGCAAATACTTTTTAACATGTTATCAGCAAATACTTTTTAACATGTTACCAGCAAATACTTTTTAACATGTTACCAGCAAATACTTTTAACATGTTACCAGCAAATACTTTTTAACATGTTACCAGCAAATACTTTTTAACATGTTACCAGCAAATACTTTTTAACATGTTACCAGCAAATACTTTTTAACATGTTACCAGCAAATACTTTTTAACATGTTACCAGCAAATACTTTTTAACATGTTACCAGCAAATACTTTAACATGTTACCAGCAAATACTTTTTAACATGTTACCAGCAAATACTTTTTAACATGTTATCAGCAAATACTTTTTAACATGTTACCAGCAAATACTTTTTAACATGTTACCAGCAAATACTTTTTAACATGTTATCAGCAAATACTTTTTAACATGTTACCAGCAAATACATTTTAACATGTTACCAGCAAATACTTTTTAACATGTTACCAGCAAATACTTTTTAACATGTTACCAGCAAATACTTTTTAACATGTTACCAGCAAATACTTTTTAACATGTTACCAGCAAATACTTTTTAACATGTTATCAGTAAATACTTTTTAACATGTTACCAGCAAATACTTTTTAACATGTTACTAGCAAATACTTTAACATGTTATCAGCAAATACTTTAACATGTTACCAGCAAATACTTTTTAACATGTTATCAGCAAATACTTTTTAACATGTTATCAGCAAATACTTTTTAACATGTTATCAGCAAATACTTTTTAACATGTTACCAGCAAATACTTTTTAACATGTTATCAGCAAATACTTTTTAACATGTTATCAGCAAATACTTTTTAACATGTTACCAGCAAATACTTTTTAACATGTTATCAGCAAATACTTTTTAACATGTTACCAGCAAATACTTTAACATGTTACCAGCAAATACTTTTTAACATGTTACCAGCAAATACTTTTTAACATGTTACCAGCAAATACTTTTTAACATGTTATCAGCAAATACTTTTTAACATGTTATCAGCAAATACTTTTTAACGTGTTATCAGCAAATACTTTTTAACATGTTATCAGCAAATACTTTTTAACATGTTATCAGCAAATACTTTTTAACATGTTACCAGCAAATACTTTTTAACATGCAAATACTTTTTAACATGTTATCAGCAAATCCTTTTTAACATGTTATCAGCAAATACTTTAACATGTTATCAGCAAATACATTTTTTCATTCGGTCGACTTTTATACTGATTGTATTTCTGTATAAAATCACCACATTTAAAGACGCATTTCCTATTTATAGTTGCTCGATTATTTTATATTCTTGTGATGCCTTGCACATACCTTGAATTAATCTAAATTGAATTAAGTCCTCTCCAATTCTCTGTTCTTCTTGTCCATGTTCTTTAAATTTGTAATATCTACTCGCATTTCGTAGACGCTGTAGATATTCATTCTTGTTTCCACAACCTTTTCACCATATATGGTTTTATTTTCAGAAGTTTCATCTCCAAGTATTGTGGGATATGCCATGATGGATACTTTCATTATGTCATCATCCAGCCATAGCCGTACATAAATAAATAAATCCGTATTATTTGGATTCATCTTGAGTGTCATTTTCACAACGTTTCCGTTACAGGTTGGTTGTTTTTGTTTTACGGCATATCAACCTTTTTCAGGTTATTTAATGCCGAATCTAGTTATTTTGAGGAACGGTTTTTAATGGAGTATATATTTTTTTTTAAGTCAGATTCTATTTAACCTATAGTTGGGACCCTAACAGGTACTACCACTCCGGGTCAGAGTGGATCTGGGAGCAATGGCAATTAAAGAGTGGCTCCACACTCCCCAAGGCCTGCAAGATGGGGCCTCACCATCGGATATAATTTAAGGTCATATCCAGGACCTTGCATTACAGGTGTATATTGTGAGGCTCTGAATTGTTTCTGTCGAACGGAACCCTTTATTTACTTCACGGGGGTAGCATGCTCTTGTTCCGTCAGCCATGACTGGTTAGAGGTTCTAAATAATTTGCAATTGTATTTTTCACAGAGAATTGAACCTTCAACTTTCAGGAGAATATCACTTACAATTGATGTTTCTAAATACTCTAACCACTGTCACGGGTCATGCAGACAGTTCTAGTACACATTTTGGCAGCCTTAAACCTTTTTTTTTTTCTTTAGTTGTAAATATCACTATTTATTACTAATTATCATTATTACTGTGTGCATGTGTGCGTGCGTGTGATGGTTGTAT
The DNA here is from genome assembly GCF_053919585.1 of Euprymna scolopes. Lineage (NCBI taxonomy): Eukaryota > Metazoa > Mollusca > Cephalopoda > Sepiida > Sepiolidae > Euprymna > Euprymna scolopes. The sequence continues at coordinate 18,927,065 of NC_136517.1, forward strand.
CGATTGGTTTCCTAGATGTAAATCCAATGAAACACGTGATTATTAAAGAGTACTCAATGCAGGACAGAGCTGGTATATAGTCTGCTTATTATACAAACATAATTGGTTACATATGTGCATACATGTTTCAGTGGAATCCCAATTCAAAAAGACCACTTCATCAGACCAAAAAAAGGGTCGATATTGAAACGAGAGTCAAGATTATAAATAAATTTTATAAAAAAAAACAAAAAAAAACGAATGTAATCTTGACTCTCGTTTCAGCATCGTCCCCTTTTCTTTATGGTATGATGAAGTGGTCTCCTTGGATTCCGATTCCACCGAAACATGTATGCGCATATGTAACCAATAATGTTTGTATAATAGACAAATATATATATATATATATATAATATAATATAATATATATATATATATATATATATATACTTATTACTGTATATATTATCTATTATTTATTATAAATAATCTGTCATTTCATTTCATCCACCCGTTTTCTTTTAACCTTTTAATTCTTACACTAGCAGTAAAACATTGCAGCCATGTGTAAACAAACAATTGATGACAAACGCTATTGTTGTAAAGTGTCAAGTTAGCCTTGACAGTGGCTAGTCAAGCTTTCTCTCTGTTCTTAAAGACAATTATATACATATACTAGCAAGCCATTCGGTGTTGCCTGGTCGTAAAATATGCTTTTCTATGATAATTTAATTTATGCAGATTTCATATTTATTGTTATAGAGCCAATTCTCTATTGATTTGTACAATATTGTACAATATTTTATTGTACAAAATATATTGTAGTGATTTCGAAAGTTTAACATAAAAAATATGCTTTGGGTGCCATCAGCTAGAATTGAAACCAAAACATATAGCCACGGATATAAAAACTTAGGAAATAATGTTGTTTAACCTATAAATGTAAATGCGTAGAGATACACTTAAAGTCGACTTATGCCTGCCAAATTTTAATATTTTTTTCAATTTTGATAGCCATTTTTACTGTTTAAAAAACAAATTGAATACGTTCCACAGTTCAGAATCCCCTATATATCAAGTTTCAAGTCTGTATACCAAAAAATTTGCAGTTTGGTAGAGATCGTTCCACACAGACAAGGTCACTTATATTAGTAATGTGTGGATGATTAATCAGAATCACGAATTGGTAAAATCGGGGAGGGTATCAGAATCGGAAAAATGTGTACCTATTTTCCGATGCCAGAAACGATTCTTTTAATTCTTTTTTATTTGACTTTGTAGTAAAAAAAAAAATCTATCACTGCTGACAGCAATGATAAAAATAATATTTATTGATTTTAAACTACCAGTAAAACTGAAATCTATAGATCATCCCCCACACAAGTGTGTTTTTACGTTGGAGAAAATATCTGCACATTTACCATGTGTTCTTACGATGATTGGTAGGAAAAAAAACAACTCTATAGTTAAATATTTAGAGATTTATATAGATATTTATAATGAATCTGAATCAGGGAATTTAGTGCAGAATCTGTATTTGTATTGAAATCGGGGAAAATACTGGAATCGTCCCATCACTACATATATATATATATATATATATATATATATATAAAGCTGAACGTCTGTGTGTGTGTGTGTGTCTGGTCATGAATAGGCTCCTATATGGTTGACTATTATACGAAACTGATCACATATAATGATAGAAGATGTATCGAGACACAGGAATGGGTATGTTTGATCTGGCATAATGATGATTCATTAAAATTATGGGGTCTGCGTACGTGCCTGATCCACAAAATATGGAAATAAAAATTAAAAAAAAAAAAAAAAAACGTTTACAAGTGTTTTTGATATAGATGCACATAATAATACTTTGATAAGTATGTTTTAACTTAAATAGAGATGGTATAATAAAATTGTGGGGGTTTACAGACGCTAGTTTTTCATCCTTTCAGTGCAGGGATTACGATTATATATATATATATATATATATATATATATATATATATATATATATATATATATATATATGAGAGAGATTTTTTTCGATTTTCCGATAAAGAGGGATGTAAAATTAAACATTACTGGATTACTTATGTTTTCTCCAGGTTTCTTTAAAAACGGTGTAAAAAGTCATTTTAGTTAAAACTTGTTATTAAATCTTGGAATGATATGATTTTTAATGTCATGGAACGAATATGTCATATTCCAAAAATCACGTAAATTGATGTAGTTTTAAGTTTAACTAAGAAAATCGAATTTTATGAGTAAAGCAAATCTTTCGTCGCCATATCGAAAAAACTGCAGATAAGTCCACAATAAGTCAAACTTGTGAGATCAGTTTTGTAATACTACCGATTTTACCGATTTTTACCGTTTAATCATTTAAAAAATGATTTTTTTTTACATATAAATAAAATTACTTGATCAATTTACGAGATATATTGGAGTATGAAATTTCTGTTCCCTGAGGGAGGGACGTCATATTTTCGATGCTAATTTAGAATTACACCTATTAAAACAAAATAATAATACAGAAAAAATATTTATGATTGACGCACTCGTCACGGAACGAACATATCGTTTTCGAAAACTCACGTAAATTGATTGATTGATTGATTTATTATTATTATTATTATTATTATTATTATTATTATTATTGTTATTGTTATTATTATTATTATTATTATTATTATTATTATTTTTAATTAAGAAAATAAACATTTACAATTTTTAGCGATTTTAATATTATATGTATTCATTATAAGGCTGATTTTTATCTCGATAGTTCGAATTGAGTTGTATCCCTCTTATTTATTCATTATGACTGATCCAAAATCTTACGTCTCGCTTGGTCATAAAATTTGATTTTCTTAGTAAAAAGAAACTACTTGATCAATTTATATGATTTTTGAAATATGACATCTTCGTTCCATAACGTACATATCGACGATGTCGAAAACTACGTACATCGTATGGAGTTTTCGATATTTTTTTTTTTAATAAGTGTAATTCTAAATGAGGACATTTTCTATAGTTTTTTTTCTTCTTCTTTAGGTTGAATTCCAAATAAAACCATATCCATATATGTATTTATTTATTTGTTTTAGAAAGAGAATAATTTCAAGTTGCAAACAGCGAATTATTTCATTGGTTGGCGATGGAAACGGCGTCCTCTCCTATGGCGGCCACCTTTTGTGCGCACCTGCTCTGGTGCTTCTAATAATTAATTAGTAAATCAAATTGTCTGCACGCAAATGAGACATTTTCCTGCATAATAATGCTGGCTGCGTCCATTGTGTGTGCGTGTGTCGTTGACCAACGTCTCCTTGTTAACCTCGATGCAAGAATGCAACGACCGAATTTCATCGATTGTGTTTATTTTGGTTTCACAGTGACTTTATAAAATGCTACAGTGCTTGCTACACCCGCGCATGTTTCGGAGATTTTTTTTTGTCTGCCTCAGTATGAAAATTACATTTTCATCATTAAAACATTGAATGAACAATGTATCATCATTTTTTTTTTGTTTTTGTTATTTAAAATTTTGGCTTTTACTGAAATATTTCTTGTGGTGATCTTTCTTTCAGTAGCTTGTTAAGAATAACAAGATTTCTATCTCTATTCTTCCCTCCTCTTTCTTTCTCTTTCCCCCGTCTCTCCCTTTCCCCTCTCTGTCTCTCCCCTTTCCTCCCCTTGTCTCTCTTTCGTTCCTCTCTTCATAAGAATTCAGATATCTCATTTTTTGTGATATTTTAACAATAGGTATGAGACGTCAATTAATAAATATTCGTCAAATTTCATATTTTTAAAAATTATTTTAAAGAATTTTTAAGAGCCCTAATATGGATACAACTTCTTATTTGAAATTTCAAATATTTCAGATTTGCATTAAATTTCATCTCTAGGCATTATGACACGGTTTCAGCAAGATTCTCCGAACTTCAACTTCTCCTTATAACTCCTTAATCATAAGCCTGACATTTTAAACATTTTCTGGGTCAAACCCTTTTCCCGATCTTCATCAGTTATCTACCTAATCATATTCTGAGACCGTTCGTTAACATTCGGCCGACACATTGATTTATGGCAACACTTCGAAGAGCATCAAAGATCAAAATCTCGCTCTTTCTTCCAATTTTAAGCACAGTATGGCTGAAGAAGTAGTTTGTTACTTTTAACACATCTAAAACCATGTTCCTCTCTTTGCATCACCAACGCTCGGATCCTCACTTCAACACAGCCAAAATGAATGGTTCTCTCGACAAAGAATCCCCTTTTTTGACAAGCTTTTAGGTCTGGCTTTTGCTCCAGATGAAATGGAAAACTTGCATCAAATCTGTTGCTATGGTTGCCAGAAAAATGTTTGGATCATTCGAGCGCTCCAGAATGTACTTCATCCCTGATGTAATTCTCTGCTTGTATAAAAGCCAGATGCATTTTAAGATGGCGTACTGCTGTCATATTCGGGGAGGTACCGCTCGAAGCATCTTCTCCTCTCATAGTAATGTAGTAAGCATCTGTATAATATGATGGGAGGATGTAAATTGTGTATATATTTATGAGTTTCTATTTTCGTCTAGTGTATATATTCACGGTCATCCATATGACGTGTGTATATATGTGTGACCGTCTATCTAAGGTTCATTGTGTGTGTATGTACTCGTGTTGGGACGATTAATCAGAATCAGAATCGGGAATCAGAAAAATCAGAACTTTTGGGGGTATCAAAATTGGTATTGGAAAAATTTGTGCATATTTTCCGATGCTAAAAACGATTATTTTAATTGGCTTTCTTATTTGGTTTTGCTTAAAGCAAAATCTTGTACTACTGATAGTAATAAAATAATGAGTATTTATTGATTTGAAACTACCAATAAAACTAAAATCGATAGATCATCCCTCACAAGTGTATTTTTACGTTTGAGAAAATATCTGCGCATTTAACGTGTGTTTTAACAATATTTCTGAAAAATAACTACATTATAATTAAATATTTAGAGGATTTATAAAGAATCTGTAATTTTATCGGAATCGAGAAAAATATTGAAATCGTCCCATCACTAGTATGCACATCTAAATACAGTTCATGACGGGATAATAATATACATAAATACCTTTATAACACAAAGGACGAATAACATTTATTTGGGGTTTCACAAATCTGGCCACTTGGGAAACATATTTGATCCATTTTGGATCTTGTCTTGACGGAAAGCTGCAATGAAAATTCTCTTCAAGAACGACAGAGCCTCTGGTTTTATTTTCGGCAACTATTTTTATTCCAGAGTGTTTTTCCTTCATTGGAAAATTGTACGCTGACTCTGACTATCACCATTTCTGACATCCTCTACTCGGAGCCATCACAATCTGAAGATCGTTTCTCTTTTTCTCCAGACTCTGACTGTTTTTCTCTAATTTCCACATACCTCAAAAAAACCATCTCCCCTGCCTCTAAATGACGTCATTAGTATACGTCACTAAGATAATCACCTGATGTTTTTACATGTCATTATTTTTAAGTTGTCAACTGAATTGTTATAATTTTAAAGTTAACATTCCTTAGTTAATGTAAAAAAATATTTATTCTAAATATATTTTTCTCATTCTACATATTTTAGCTGACAAAACTTTTTGGCTTAAATAATCATAATAATCGTCGACCAGCACCCCTTCCGGTGTTGTCCAGTCAATTTTTAACATTGTGACAGAATATGAAATCGACCTCGCAATCTAGCGAGGGATGATCTCTTCTCATCTCTACAGCCTCTTTCACACAGAAGAGATGTTGCGAGCCTCTCTCTACTGTATTAGTTTGTTCGTGGTAGGCACTCGGTTGAGCTCCGATCCCTGGTACTTCGCTATAAAATATTCACAGCAGGAACTCATCTAACTACAACCACAAAAAAAACAAACAAAAAAAAAACAAGAAAAATTTGCTATCTCTCTCTTTTTCTGTACCAAAAACCAACCGAAACTTTCACAAACAAAATTTATTTTTCATAACGTCACATCTGTGGAACAAGATACCATGAGTCTGCTTCCCAACCGACTACAACATGGTCGCCTTCAAGTCTAATGTAAACAAATACTTATTGAGCCATCCCCTTGGATGATCAATTTCTCTTAAGTAAGTGGGGCAGATTGCTGAAATAATCTTTCACTTGGTGATACAAGCACCAAAATTGAAATTTGTCAGGTTTGCTTCTGAAGCTCTTGAAATCTTGAAAACTGACAGCCCTCTGGAATTTTCTGATGGCTAACGTTCTTTTCTTAAAATGTATGTTCTGAACACCATTTGTGCTAATTTTGGTGCTTGTATCACTAAGTGAAAGATTCTTGTGGAATATTGAGATAACATGCCCCACTAGACCGAGCATATGATCTTGTGCAAATTCGAATAATCAGAAACAATTCTTATTTCAACACTAGTGGAAGAGGGAGGGGGAGGGGCTTGCCGGGTTGTAAAATGCGTTTAGATATATTTTAATTCATACAGATTTCGTATTTATTATTACAGAGCCAATTCTCTATTGAATATTGTATTGTACCTTGAGGATAAAAATTATTAGCAGAACAGTAGCAGAAACTCGCCATGAACCAAGAGAACAACAGAAGATATTGTTTTTAAAGAATATATAGTACTGATTTCAAAATTTAAAAAAAAAAAAATCTTGAGTGGTATCAGCTAGAATCAAAACCAAAATATTTAGCGCTCCAGCCGTTGTGTTCTTTACCGATGTAGATATCGAGAGATAGATTTTTAAAAAATTGAAAATTAAACAATTTGAAGAAATGAATTGAATTTTGGCATGCGCAGAAAAACAAATGTGTCAGCAAGTTGAAATGAATATTTTTGCATTTCAATTTGCCAACATATTATGCGTTATTCATCCATCCAAACAAAGATTTTACGCGTTATAAACCATCCTTTCTGTATGATTACTAGCTCCTCTTAATTTCAGTGTTATGTGACCAATAGTTTATTAGTTTATCGGTTAAATATTTACTCACAGACACACATCATACATCTAGTTTTATTTATATAGATGAAGGATCATTTGGATTACTATTTTCATCTTAGCTGTTATTCTCACAACGTTTTGGCCGATGTCATCTCCAATTTTTTTCAGGTATGTCTAGTTGTACTCGGGAATCTGCATGGAATTTCAACCATGCCCAGATAGAAGTCAGCAATTGTTGTCTTGTAATCGTCTGCATATATAGTCAATGTATACGCACTGCTCAAATATGCCCTTTTTTATCGATTTGGGAGGATTTTATTAACCATCTAGCATTTTATTCTGTTTTGCTGTAAATAGAAACCCCCACTCCCAACTAATGAAATTGAAACTGTAAGTATATTTTTTTTCTCAAATAAAAAACGTGGAAACCCGGGCACAAAGTTAAGTAGGATTACTCATTGTGTAAATGCGGTCATGTGTTCACTGGAACTAGTTTAAAAGAATAGATCAAATTGATGACGCACGACCCCCTTCTCACCTTATTCAATTTGGCCTTGTGCCATATTCGTTGTTTTTTTTTTAATTTTTTTAAAAAATTTTATTTATTTATTTGTAAAATTCATTTGGTAAAACTTATTGCAATTATCATGAGCGAATGAATATAATCAGTGATGTTTTTGTTTTTTTGTTTTTAAGAAAAGATTACAACAAACACGTGTTTTCAAAGAACAAGTTGTTAGTAAGTTATTTCTGCTACTTTTTATTTTATTTTATTTTTATTGCATTTTCACCCCAAAACAAGACAGTGCCACTTTGATGTAGGGGGCTACTATCTACGATATAATTTGAAGGGATACTATGTAGGGAGTTGAGCAGCAACATGTCTGTTTACACTTGAACTTCTGCATGTCAGTACAGTCAGAGAAGCAGAAATACGGAAGGGAATTCCAAAGTTTAGCAGTCCTAGGGAAGAAATTTTTAGAGTAGAAGGCTTTCTGGCATCTAGGGATCTCTACTGTGTAGGGGTGGGATTTAGCCGCTTGTCGGATTTCTCAAGGGTATTTACGTTGAGGGGGTACAAGGGCTTGTAGTTCGTCTGAGCACCTACCATTAAAATACTTTAAAAAAAGCTAGAGGGATACAACATTTCGTCGATGGGGCAGAAGTTGAAGCCTAGCTGCCAGTTCGAGACCTACTCTCTTTTGAACTCTGTTTAGGAGTGAGAGAGACTAGTATTAGATGTTCTTTGATACGATAGGGGCACCTGCGAACAAATTATTTCTTTTCGGTAAATGTTTACTATTGTATGTTTACAAAAATAAATAAATAAAATGAGATTCTACTTTTTGGGGTGATTACATGTAAACAGCCTGAAAAAAATAGCCACAATATGAATTTATTTTAGATTAAATTTGATTTATTTTAAATTACCCTCCTTCATTTGTTTCTGCAAGAAAAATGATTAAGTTCACCCACACCTGCCTCTATCTTACAAAATCTAACCCCCCTTCCCTCACATACACCTAAGAAAATAAATTGGTTATCTGTCCTTTTTTACCGCTAACTGTCCTGAAGCGAGTGCTAATTTTACGTTAAATTTCTATAGAAAAATGATCCCCCACTCTTAATTTTAAAATTTAAAATTATTCTTTCTTTACGAATATTTTTTAATGTTTGCATGTAATCGCTTTAAAAAAAGTAGAATCTCATTTTTATTTTTTGACTTGAAATACAATGAACATGATAGTAAAAACACCAGGCACAAAAATGAACCACGCTGCATGATGTTTTTTGCTTTTAATTCAACATTTAATTCAAGCCAAACTATTATTTTATATTCGCCACTTTGACAAGTTTTTAGGTGCTTGCGTAAATTAATGTTTGAAACCAACGCATTTCAGGTGAAAATACTTCGTGTCATGTCGAAATTAGTATAAATTCCAAAAATTACAAAAAATGGTCTAGTAGATGTGTTAGATGTATTTTAACAAAAAAGCATCCACAATCACGTTTTTATATTTTGTTTAAAAATGACGGGCTCTTAATTTAAATTAAGGGAGATAAGACAGTTTGTAATACTGAATTGGTCGCACAACTCTTCGACATTATAACTCGATAATTCGATAAATTCTATTTTTTGCTTGTAATTATTTTCTATTGAATCATTTTTCGTAATTTTTAGAATGTATAATAATTTCGACATGACACGTGATATTTTAATTTTTTTAAGATTTGAAGTTTCAGAAAACTGATAATTATTTTTTTCTGAGATTTTTAAAGTTGATTTATTCGGACTAAAAATTCGAACAATTTTTTAAAAACATTTTTCACTGTATTTTTTTAACACGTAAACATACACTTTTTCCTTGGGGATTAATTTTGGTGTGTTATCTTTCAAACACAATCAAAATTTTGACGTATACTAAAAAATATTTATGATAAGCCTCTTTTAAGAAGCATAGTGTTTTGGGGGTTCCCCCCCCCCCCCATTTTTGCTCATACCTTACAATGGCCGTCTTGTTTATTATGTCTGATAGTAAACAAATTGGCCATTGTTGCAACGCATATGGGGCGTCATTTTGAAAACCTCCTTTCTAGAAAGATTAGAAGGTAATTTCTTGCTTGAATTAAAGGTAAAATACAAAAATCGGTGAACCTGAACGAGCGTCACTCCCTTTCTAATTTTTTTTTTTTCTGTTTTTTTTTTTTTTTTTCAATTGTCTCAGTTGATTATTATTGATTATACACTAATAAACCAGATTATCTAAAAAGAAATAAGTCGGTAAATGTGTAGTTTTGCGGCGTAAATTATTTGACAAACAAAAAATTATTAAAACCATTTATTTTTTATATAAAACAAATTATTAGACCCAAAGACTGAAATGAAATCAGAAAAAAATTTAATTTTTATTATATTTTAATCGTTTTTTATTAGACTAAATATACAACATTCAATGCCGCTGCATTGCTTTTAGAATTTGCCCTTTCTTTTTTTGGGGTGGGAGGTTACTTGTGCACTTTTGATACCGTGCTGAAATAACGTTATTATTTCAAAAGACATTCTTTACATGGAGAAGAGAGGGTGTTTTGTAACTGTTCGGTGCTTCCACCTAATAATAATAATAATAATAATAATAATAATAATAATAATAATAATAATAAAAAGGATATCGTGAAACTTGAATTTCATCTGTAAAAAAAAACTATTTAGAAATAACGTGGTATCAAAAGTGCAAAATCATTGTTCTTTTTTTTCGTTTTTTTTTTCCTATTTTGTAAACACAGAAATAGGGTTTTTCGGGTGTGCTGAAAACGAATATCACATTTAAATTTTCTGTAAACATATAATTTTCCGGATATTAAGCAATGTAATTCTTTGTTATAAGTGGTGGCCATTATTGTTTGCACAAGCGCATGCATATGGCGGCGAACTGACTGCTAAATACTGAATTTTGGAAAAAAATGAGCTAAAACTAAAAGATTATACAAATACTTGTTTACGGAAAATTTAAATGTAATATTCGTTTTAAACACACTAGAAAAAAAACAGTACTTCCGTGTTTACAAAATAGTAAAAAAAAAGAAGAAAAAAAAACAGTGCTTAACCACTTTTGATACTGCATTATTTAAAATTTTTTTTTTTTTCAGATTAAATTCAAGTTTCACGATATCGTTTTTATTATTAAATTGTTAGGTGGAAGCACAGAATAGTTACAAAACACCCTCCCTCTCCATGTTAAGAATGACTTTTGGAATAATAACGTTATTACTTCAGTACTTCAAACTCCTACCCTTACATCATCAACGCTCTGATCCCCATCTGGCATCAATTGTGATGGATGGCTCTCATCTGGGTGAGGTCCCGTGTTTTGACAAGCTTCTGGGTTTGACCTTTACTCCTGATCTGAAATGGAACACGTACATCAAGTCTGTTGCCAAGGTCGCTGGAAAGATGGTGGGATCCTTCTACCGCTCCAGAAGATATCTCACTACTGATGCAATTCTGTATCTATATAAAATTGCAATAACCCTTATCCCTGAGTGGCTTCCGGGCCTTGATAAGTGGTGATCACTGTGTAAAAAAAAAAAAAAAAAAAAAAAAGTACGATAGCAAAAGTGCACAAGTACAAAAAAAAAAAAGAAGGAAAACAAAGGGCAATAATTCCTTTCTGTGTTTACAAAATGGGGGATCGATTTACTATAACTAAAAAGTGAGCACCTCTTTCAAATATCGAAATAATGACTTTTGTAATTATTATTTATTTATTTATTTTAGATAATCTGGTTTATTAGTGTCCAATCTATATATCTATAAAAGTTGTGTGTGTGTGTGTGTGTGTGTGTGTGTGTGTGTGTGTGTGTGTGTGTGCGTGCGTGCGCGCATTTCCCTATCAAATAACTCTGTCAATTTTCGGTCTAGAGATTCGAGATTTGACATAACGAGTATTGAGATTTGGGAAAATCTTTAATTTGGTTTTCGGCCAGAAATTTCGCTGTCAAAGGGTCAAAGTTCAACGATTTGACCTTTGAAAACTCTCCCAGACTCCTCTGCCAATTTTGGGTCTAAACACTTGAAATTTTAAATGGAGTTTACTTGGACATGGATCAAACTTTTTAATTTGATTTGAACCCAAAACAAATGTTAAGAAGTCAAAATTAGGGTCCAAGCTAAAAAAAATTGGACCTCTGCGGTCTCTACCAAATTACTCAGCCAATTTCTGGTCTGAACATTTGAAATTTTACATAAAGGGTATTCAGTGATAGGCCAAGCTTTTTAATCGGTTTGGGTCGAAAATTTGAGCTGCGAAAGGGTCAACGTTCAAAAGATTTAACCTTTACAGTGTCTAGCAAACTATTAAGCCAATTTTTTTGTCTAAACATTTGAAATTTATACATAACGGATATTCAGACATGCGGCAAGCATTTTAATCAGTTTTGAGGCGAAAATTTGGCTGTCAAAAGGTCAAAGTTCATCAAGTATTTTTTTTTATTATTTTTTTTTTACAGCAAAAAAACAATTTCTTATGATACCGAGCAAAAAGTAGTCATGTCTTGATTTTTAGGAAGAAAAAATAGTATTAAAGATGGGGAGGGAGTGTCAGCGCATTAAACTGAGTTATGTCCCCATGGCCTGTTAAAAAAATTTAAAGATGGCCTACCTTCAACGCGCTGTCATAAAAACGTGTTTTTCCGATGTAAAAAAAAAAAAAAAAAAAAAAAAAAATCGATCAAATTAAGTGAATTTTTTGTTGTTGAGATCTTCAGTCCAAAACGGATACGTACAATATAACCTTTTTTCAATATTTTTTTTTTAACATACTGATTAAAATGTACAAATATATAAAAAAAAAAAAAAAAAAAATCAACAGAAAAACAAAATACAGGCGGGGGGGGGGGGTGACCCTCGTTCAGGTCCACCTAAAATTCAAGTATTCTTGTTCAGTTTGTGTCCTGAAACATAAGGAAAATGTCTTTCTGCACGCACGCACCACTGTCGTATCAAAGAACCATATTATTGTTGTTCATGTCTAGTGGTCGTTTGCGTCTCTGAATTTAAAACGGATGCCACCATGTCGTGCGTTATATTTAGCTTCTACGTGCGTCTGTAAATATTTTGGAAACATCTTCGTAGACCAGAAGCAACACAAACGGAGGTTATTACTTTATTCATTCTCTCTCTCTCTCTCTCTCTCTCTCTCTCTCTCTCTCTCTCTCTCTCTCTCTCATTTAATTTCACGCTCGGTCACACATATTTCTTAAGATAAATATAATTGTATGTATGCATAATGCATACACGCATTCTCTTCTCGTTCGCATTCCATAACGGAACGCCATTCTTGGAAGACACGATTTCCTCGTATTCTTATATTTGACATTACGACATCCTAGCATCTATGTTGCTCGTGTTTTTACTTATGTATTTATTTATTAACTAACCCCACTTCTTTTTGTCTTTATTTTATTGTCAATTTTTTTTTGTTTTGTTTTGTTAACGTAATTAAATAAAGGATTTTTTTTTTAATTATTCATTTATTTATTTATTTTTGTGTGTGATGAAATCTATAGAACATCTTACGAAATGTTAAAATTTAAATTATATATAGATATAGATTACTTGGGAATCACCACTTATTAAGGCCTGAAGGCTACTCGAGGATAAGGATTGATAAATGTAAGGTGGTAGTATAGTAATAGTTAATGATGTAAATTGGGTCGACTTTCATTATTTATGGGGACGGCTCAACAAGAACTTGGATTTGAAGATTACCATGTTGTATTCAGCCGGGAAGCAGGCCAGCGGAAAAGTATTCCAAACGCGGGCAGTTCTGTGGAAGAAAGTTTGTTCATGGAATAAGTGGAGGAAATAATGCATAATGGTTGTTGATATTCGGGTGTTTTTTTATGAAAGTTTGGAGCTAGTGGGTTGTCTTTTTGATATTTTCCTCTTTTTTAGAAGCTAAGAGTCAAGCTATTTTTCCCTTTTTACCAAATTATTATTTAAATAAGATCTTAGTGAAAGTTGAATTAATTTTATTACAATATCGTTTGATCATGAAATTAAACAAAAATAATTGTTTACAATAGGTTTTAATTCTAAACATATAGAAATGTTAAGACACAAGTCCTGGGAACATGTTTACCAAATAGAACAGTTGGAAATAAGTCATACACCATCCATTGTATGCAATTCCTACGGCTACAGACCTAGAAAAGCTATTGAGCTTCACATAGGGACAAGAGAGATAGAGAGGGAAGCAATCTTAGAAGTTAGTGTCTCCAATGATACTGGTTTAAACAGAGTTGGGGGAGGAATAACAAAATACCAAGGTCTTATGTACGACAGGAAAGGAAACTGGAATCTTGGGAAGATTCCCATCATTTTAGGAGCAACCGGATTCATGAAAAGAAGTTTCTAAGACTATCCGGCAAATATACCCGATGGGCCAGATACAGGAGAGATACAGGTGGTTGAACTTTCAGGGACAGTTGGAATGTAAAAAATATTTTTTGGTTGAAATGTATGAGATGGTGGTTGAACGTGTGGTATCCTACCGGATGCCCCAACAAAATGATAAGAAAGTGGTGGAGGGATAGGAGAGAATTTAAATACCCACTAGACACTATTTTCAAGTGTCTTCGGTTTCTATACAGGGTTTGTCAGGACAACCTGGCATGAGGATAATTTCCCTCACAAATAAACTCTGATCAAGTATTCAAAATAACAGTACTCAAAACTTAAACATGATCCACACAAGTAAAGGTGCACCTTACTCCAAGTGATGTTACTTTTTAGTAACAACACTAAGGTGGGTACTCTACCAGATCAGATGAATTCTTGTCCTGAAATCTGGCTAAACTAAGAATTGTCCACAAGAAAAATTATAACGGTGAAGTGCCTAATTGGGGAGCAGAAAATTAATGCCTTTTGTTGTTTTGCTAACTTAACATTTAAGAGGTAAAGGACAATCTTCATTGGACACTTAAATAACTGTATATATCATAGGAGACAACTTGAATGCCTACTAGGAAAGAACTTGAATGCCTACTAGACACTATCTTTGAGTGTCTAAAGTTTCTCTATACAGGGATTTATCAGGAGAACCTGTCATGAGGATAATTTTTCCTACAAGTAAATCCTGACTAAATATTAAAAATCACATAGTATTCGTGACCCAAATAAGATCTCGTCGGTATGGCTATGCCGTATTGGATTTTACAAGGAATGGTGCACTTTCTCCAAGTGATGTTATTTCAAGTAACGACATGGAGCTCTCTACCAGACTAGATGAATTCTTGTCATGGAATCTGGTAAAACCAAGAGACCACAAGAAAAATCTAATATATAAAAGGCTATATGTCCGTTTGTCCCCTTATTTTCAAACTCTATATCGTCTGAAACTAAAAGTCGCAAACTGGCACTAGGAGCCTCAAATGATTGGAATTTTTACAGACCATTCTCTTATAGGTTTTTAACTGGTTAAAATTGCTTTTAAGGGGTCAAAAATGGGTCAAAATTGAAAAAATCGTTATACATTTTGTACATTCATTTTAATTTAGTTTTAATTTTTAATCAGTTCATATGTGTGTCACATTGATACAGTGGTAACATCACCAGTTTTGAATGCTACAGTTTTGGTTTCGGTTCTAGCTGATGGTACCCAAATACTTTTTTTTTTACTTTTGAAGTCATAACTCTATAATAATATATACGAAATCAGGACAAATTAAAATATCATACTTAAGCGTATTTTATAATCGGGCAAAGTGCGGTACCTCCCCCACCCACTAGTATACTATAATACGGTTAATGAGTCAATTAATGTTCTTCACATTTTTACTAACTCAACGTTTGAGATGCAAAGAAGAACTTTAATGGAATATTCGAATATCTATTTATATTGTCCTGGAATCCAGTAAGACCAAGAGACCACAAGAAAGAGTGACACTATGTTTGTTGTGTGCTTGGGTTGGGGGGGGGGAGTGTAGGAAAGAAACAAAGAATAGAAAAGAAAAGGAAGTAGGTTTAGCGAGTAATAAACGAACTTATCAATAGACAATGGATAGGAATTTGTTCTTCATGCAGACAAAGAGAAATAAGGGAATGGTTTAAATTAGTGTGTGACAAATGGTAATAGTAAAAGGACTGAATAATGGACTAAAGATCAAACAATACAAACGATACTTAATGTGGGGGGGGGTCGTATGCTTAGTTAGTTAAGGTCTAAATTCTGCCATGGACAGTTGGAATTTGGATACGGCCGAGGGCAGTTTGTCATTAAGAGGTCCTTGAGAGAGATGAGGTGATGAACTGATGACAAGTGACTGAGATGGTCTCAACAGAACGTAATGTACTTTCAATAACCCTTATCCCTGAGTGGCTTCCGGGCCTTGATAAGTGGTGATCACTGTGTAAAAAACAAAAAACAAAAAAAAAAACAGAACGTACATGTGAACTTTTTAGCATGTAGAAATACACAGTCAGCGTCCAGCTGACATATGTATGAAGCATCAGCATTTTAGTTTGTTTTATTATATTTTTATACTTGTGCATCCGTGCATCTCCATCAATGATTGCCAGTGTGAAAAAGACGATGACACAAGCAGAACTAGAAGATGGAGAACAAAGCCATGGCACACATTTGGGGTCGGCGACTTGTCGGTGAGGACTGCATGGTATTGTGCTATAACATACTTAAATAGTCAATTGGGGAGAGGAAAATTGTTCTCAACTTCTTTACTAACTCAGTATTTGACATAAAAGGGAGGTAGAGAACTTAAATGAAATATTCGAATATCTATGTGCGTCATATAGAGATCAAATGTTAGTTGCAGAAAGGGGCCCTTCTTGATTTTTGAGAACTTCAATTGAAGTAACACGAAACAAAATGTCAGTTACAATTGAAGTGTTAGCCCCAGGAAGAGACCCCACGATTTCGGAGAACTTAGATTGAATTAAAAAAAAAAAAAAAAAATTACAAAAAAGCTAACTGCTAGCCTTTGCAATTTGCGCCCTGTTTTCCTGACCAACATGCATAAATTTAAATTTAATGTAAACAAGCATCTCGCTGCACAACTCCCCACTTAGGGACTAATTTTGTGGGGGCATCCTAAGTTACGGTAGCCACTTGCATTTCTGTGGTAATGTGCCTTGTTTGGAGGTTAATAAAGTAAAATTCACCTCACGTCACTCCTATGTCTTGGGTTAGAAATCAGTTTTAAATGTTTGCTGCTTAATCTATTATATCTATAAAAGTGTGTGTGTGTGTGTGTGTGTGTGAGGACAACTCTCAACCTATACACTCAACGAATTTTTTATCTAAAGACTTGAAATTTGCTATATAGGGTATTCAGACACGTGGAAAACTTTTATATCGGTTTCAATCCGGAAAAAAAGGACTTGCTAAGTAGTCAAAATTTAAAAATTGGTTCGTGTGGGTCATCAAATTTTTATGTATGCTAACTGATTCACAAACGCGCATGCGTGGATCGTTCACATTACAGATTCCTTATGTTAAGAATAAGTAGATGTGAAAACACTTTCTAAAGATTGTGTGAAGCTGGTGCAATGGTTATCATACTTGATTCATTCTTTAGGTTTTGGTTTCGATCTCAGCTCGGTTATTTTTTATTTTTGCTTACAAAAAGTGAACTGTTTAGAAAAAAAAAAAACATAACACTTGCATACACACGTCTCAGTTTCTGTATGAATTAAAATTATTTAGAATTATTTATGCGTATTTTACGACCGGGCAACGCCGGGCAGCTTGCTAGTATGCATTAAAAGTTGAATGTAGGAAGCCTCATCTACTTGATGACCGCAACAAGGCCTGACATATGTTACACTGTAACAAAGCTATCTCAAAACTTATCGAAACCGACAATTAAAGACCTTAATCGTGCAAAGCAAATCCTTCGTTACCTAAAAGGAACCAAGGAACAATCTTTAAGATTTAAAAAATCCACATATCCTCTAAATTTAGAAGGCATCTCGGATTCAGATTGGGCTAACTCTGAGGATAGAAAGAGTTTAGCGGGGTATTGTTTTAGACTGTCAAAGACTGGACCTATGATCTCTTAGAAAACTAAAAAGCAACACATTGTTGCACTTTCTACTTGTGAAGCAGAATATGTGGCTCTTACTCATTCCGCGCAGGAGGCAATTTTTCTGAAAACCCTTCTAAAATCTATTTTAAAACCAGATCTAAGTAAAATCAGAGCAGTATCTTATTAGCAAATAATTCTATGATTCATCAAAGGTTGAAGCATATTGATATCAGATATCATATACAAGGGATGAAATGAGAAAAAAATCTATTACTCTTACTTATGTGACGTCTGAGAATAATATAGCCGACATTTTCACTAAACCTATAAAAAGAATAAAATTAAGACATTTTATAACCGAACTTTTTGGAATCTAATTATGAATAAATCTCTTTTCAGAAACCCAAAAGGAGAAGCATGAACAGTTAAAATGACACCAAAAAAAAAAAAAAAAAAATCGTAAATTGTCCCGGGCACGACGTTAAACTGCGACCATTTCTACCTTACTAACCAAATTAACCAATTAATACCTAACATAATGTTTCCAGTTTTTGTTACAAAAAAAAAAAGAAAAAAAAAGCCACTTGTTAAAACCCTTTTGTAAACTTCCTATTTTGTCAAATAGTTCTTTTTGTATCTTTTTTTTTTTTTTTTGGCAAACATTTGTTAAAACAAAACAAATGTATATTTGTGAATTTTTGTGCATATGTTTATATGTATTTGAAAAGAATTCTATTTGTATGTTTATATATATTTAAAAAGTGTTTATTTTTATATGTATCAAAAAAAAAAAAAATGGCTTCTTTTTGCACAAATTATACCAATATATTAATTCTTTTTGACCGATGAGAATAAAGACAAATTCCCATAAAACCAGAAGAAAAAGAAAAAGAAAAAAAAAACAATTATTTTATTGGTCTATTTTTCTTTGTTTATTTATTTTTATTTATTTATTTTTCTTTCCTTTTCTCAAGTGAAACCAAAATTGAATCCGAAAGGATTTTTCCATTATATCAAAAAAGGGGGTGCGTAAAATGTTTTTGATGGGGGTATATATTTAAATGCTGCCCACATCAGCATTATGTGGCACAAGGCCGGAAAGTGGGAACCCCGCAGGCTCCCCTAAAGAAGGGGCATTCCTACAATTTAAAAAATTGCCTGAGTAACCCCGTCGGCATTCCCCGGTCGGGGCGCCTCAGACAGTAAGCAATAAACTTGCCCCACCGGAAAGCCCGGCGGCAAGGCCTGGAAGGGTGGACCTCCTAGGTATTACCCAGGCGGCGTACCTCAGTCCAACAGGTGCTGGGCCGGTTCCCGGCCCTTCACCTGTTGGGCTGAGTGTCAAGTGACGAATCCTTGACATGTATTACCCTGTCTCCTTGCAGCCAAAGCCGCTAGGAGACACGTTCCATCACAATGGACTTGTGACGGGGGTATGAGACGAATGGATTCGCCAATCATTTTTATAACCAACGGCTGTGCTAAACAACCAATCAAAACGTCGCAAAATTATTATAAAACTCATCGAATTTTGGATTCAATCAGTTCGCCATCTTGGTTACTGATCTGAACTACGCCGCCATCTTTGTTCAACATAATATCTCAGAACTTAAGAGGTTACCTACGCGACGGACCGCATTTGATTCTTGGTCGCCATCTTGGTTACTGATCTGAACTACGCCGCCATCTGTGTTCAACACAATGTCTCAGAACTTAACAACACACGGCTCAGTTTCTGTATGAATTAAAATTATTTAGAATTATTTATGCGTATTTTACGACCGGGCAACGCTGGGCAGCTTGCTAGCATGCATTAAAAGTTGAATGTGAGAATTGTTTAACGAATGTCCATTTTATTTGCATCTATTAAATATAATTTGGAAATTATTAAATCAACTTGTCATTTATGTAGCTTAAGTATTAAGTTCTTTTTTAAGCCTTAATTGTTTTAAGCTATGTAGATTTTAATCACAAAGTGACATTTAAAATTTAACATTTGATGAAGGGATTCTTTTCACGAAATATTAAGATGGACATTTAAATATACAAGTTGAAAATATATATTAGATGTAGCGTTGCATTCTATTATTATTTATTTATGTTTATATTTACCGTCTGACATGAATTGTCCTAACTGTAAATAATAATACTCTCTTTCACTTCCTCTCTCTCTTTTTTTCTCTCTCTCTCTCTCTCATATAGTATAATGTTGTTTCATGATGAAGAAATGACCAGAGTGCTCAATTATATATATATATATATATGACCATACTATTTTTATCTTGAAGAACATTCTACATTAGTTCAGTCCTCCATCGATAGCTGCAGTTTTGAATTCAGCACATAGGTCTAAATAATCCGAACATGACCACTCCTTAGCTGACAATTTGAAAATAGTGATTCAACACACACACACACGTGCACACATGTACACACCACACACACACACACACACACACACACACGCCACACACACACACACACACACTTCCTACAGCTATGTACCTAAAAGATGGAGCCGTTAAATCTGATGTAGTAATTTTGAATAAAAGGAAGATAGGAGCAACCCTAGTTGAAGTCAAGTGTCTCTAATGATGCTGACTTAAATAGAGCTGAGAGGTAGAAGATGACAAAATACCAAGCTCTTATGTATAATAATAAAAAAAGGAATTTTAGGAAGATTTTCATTCCAGTAATTATAAGAGCAATCAGAATCCTGAGAAAAAGAATTTCAAAGGCTACCTGGTAAATATACCCGGTGAACCCAGTGCAAGAGAGATGCAAATAATTGCACTTAAAGGGACAATTAGAATCTTAAAAGGATCTCTCAGTTGGAGTATCTGAAATAGCAGATCAATGCCTGGCATCTCCAGCAAAAATAAAATAAGAAAATTGAAGCAAGTGCACACACACACACACACACACACACACACACACACACACACACACACACACACACACACACACACACACACACACATATATATACTAGCTGTATATACCCGGCATTGCTAGGTTGCAACATATTGGTGGGTGGAGGGTTAAGTAACATAATATTTAAAATAGAATGAATATCCTAACTTACAATTGGTTCACATCTATTTTCATCTATGAAAATGAAACGGGGGAAATAACTCTCATAGGTTACAGGGGAAATAACTCTCACAGCGTAAATAAATAAATAAACTTACGTTTTTAAAGGCAACTTGCGTCAGCTCATAGTAATTGAAAATAAATTAAATAGGAATTAAAGAAATCAACTTTAAACAATATTTCTAAATAAAACAATTAAAGCAATTCTGTTAAAACAAACAATAACATGGAGCTAATTATGGAAATAGATTTTCGTTAATGTAAAAATGTAAACGAGGTTAGTTTTTGAATGTAGAGTTTCTTTGAATAAATAGTATGTATGGAAATGCTGGAGTGAAAGCGTGTAAACGTCTGTTTTCAGAACGAAAATCAATTTGTGGAACAGTGTACCTTTTGTACATATTAATGAAATTGTGAACGAACAAACAGGAATACCATTTTATTATAATAAATGTTATCATGATTGTTACTGACTACAGACGTCTGTCTGTATGAATAATTGACAGACATGAGCATCCCAATGCCACAGCTCACCCATTGCTACTTTTTTTTCTTTTACTTAGGAGTCACCACATCAAGGCCCGAAGGCCACACGAGGATAAGGGTCAATGAATGTAAGATGGTAGTGTAGTAATCATTAATGGTGTAAATTGGATAAAATTTGATTATTTATGGGGACGACTCATCAAGGACTTGTTTACATTGGTTTTGAAGGCTACCATGTTGTATTCAACTGGGAAGCAGGACAGCGGAACAGTGTTCCACATGCGAACAGTTCTGCAAAAAATGTTTTGTTCATAGAAATCTGCGTTTAGATTTAGGTACAGACAGAGTGAGGGAAATTGTATATAGTGCTTGTAGCTTGTCGAGTATTTTGTAAAAGTTTGGTAAAGAGGGGGGGACCATAGATTGAAGTTCAGTCGAGCATTTGCTATGAAAATAACAATAGAGCAGAGACAGGCTCGCAATGTCTTTTCTATGGGAAAGAGGTTGCAGGGGAGAGAAAAGGGCATCACCTATTAGGTTTCAAAGCCGGTTTTGAACTTTATCAAGGCTTGATAGGATGCGCTGCTGAGCAGTTCCTGCCCAGATGTGGCAACAGTATTCCATTTTCAGGTGTACCTGGCTCTTATACAGATAGAGGATTACGTCGGCAGTGACATACCTTCTGGAGCGGTAGAGTGATCCAACCATTTTTTCCGACAACAGATTTGATGTATATGTTTCATTTCAAATCAAAAGTGAAGGTCAGTCCCAGAAGCTTGTTAAGATAAAAGTGCGCGCGCGTTTTTGTTTAAAGATAGCATTGTTTGTTTTTCCACGCACACAGTATTCGATTATTGTTGGCAAGAATAGAAAACAAATAGGTATTATTTTTTCAGACACAACCTGTGTTTAACTGCATCCTAAACAATAACATTAACAAGGACCCATGGCGTAACGGATAAAGCATTAGGTATTCAGTTCTAAGCAACACTCTTAGTGCGCGCGATACTAAGAATACAACCGTAAATTATTTAAGACTTCTACTTGGTCATGGCTGACAGAACAACAAGAGCATGCTACCACCATGGATTCGATAAATAATTCTGTTTTAATTTCCATGTAGATTTCCAAGTTTGACAGGATTCTTGAATACGACAAAATATATCTGGAGAAAGGTTGAGGTTACATCGGCCTGAAACGTCGCAAGAATTAAACTCAAAAGGAATAGTTTGAATATTCCAAATTGTCAGTTTATATCTCAAAGATTCAGAAACATCACACATTAATATTTAATGTTTCATCGTTTACAACAAAATGGCCACACTTATTTAGTATGATTTTATTTTAAACTTGTTCTTTTTCAAAGGCGAACTGAAGTAAATTACCGCCCTCCTCTATTTATTTTTTTCATTTTTTTTTTCTAATTTTTCAACGGATTACTGAATGTATCCTAGTATAACAAATTATCAATAAAAATTAAAAAAAAAAAAAAATCACTTTTTAAATATTTGCAAGGGGGTGCTCAGTTTCTAATGCAATGTTCTAGTAAATCGACCACCCATTTTAGAACCACTCAACGTTTTTGTTTCGCGAATTTAACCTTTTTTAAGCAGTTAAACCTTTTTTTTTATTTTTTGTTTTTGAGATTATTTTAAAAAGCGAAATTTGCAAAAAGGCTAAACTGTTTTAAAAGGCTAACTTTGCAAAATTTGACCTAACAACATGTAGTTGTTCTAAAATGGATGATTGCTTTACTAGAACGTTGCATTAGAAAGTGAGCACTCCCTACGAAAATTCAAATATTGATTTTTTTTTTTTTTTTTTTACTTTTTTTTTATATAATCTGGTAGACTAGTGTCCATTTGATAATAATCCGTGCTGAAAAAATTGAAAAAAAATAAAATAATAAAATAAAATAAAAAAAATAGAAAAGGAGGGTGTGGCAAGCTCCTTCAGGTCAGCTTTATCAAGTATTATATGGATTTTTAAATAATTCTGGAAATGGAAATCTTGTTGAAGTAATTTTTTATAAGAAAATACGATATACATTTTTCTGTGCTAAGACATTTGACACAAATAAGCCATGGAGTATTTTTGACAGTGAAAAACAAAACAGAACAAGGTATTTCTGGTATGTCTGTTTCTATTGACTTTCCTATATCCCCCCCCCCTCTGCAAAAGGACAAAGTTAGACACAGGGCCAGTTTTAAATGTTGAGAAAATCCATCATCCCTCTCTTTCGAAAAATATTTAAAAAAAAAAAAAAAAAAAAGAAAAGAAAAAAGGACCTTCTGGATAATAACAAAAATAATTGTATAGTCAAACCAATACTCTTCTAAGAATAGAGGCGCCTCATGAAATAGATAATAAATCTGCCCACCACTCTTAAAGAAGGTAATACCTCATTTGAAACTAAAATCTATTCAGGTGGACCTGAAAAATATTGCATCGCCCTCTATTTTTTTTTTTTTTCATCTTTTTTCAATTTTTTCAGCGGATCATTATCGATTTTTTCTTTTTTTAAGCTCCTACATCAAATCTTTTTTTTTTTTTTTTTTTTTTTTTTTACAAAGTGATCACCACTTATCAAGGCCCGGAAGCCACTCAGGGATAAGGGTTATTGCAAGTACATTAAGTTAGTGAGGAGATTTGCTGAAGTGTTTACTTAAGGGGGCGGTTCATTAGGAATTTGTTAACATTGGACTTGAAGACATCAAGTTGTAGTCC
>NC_136517.1:18955862-18980862 GCF_053919585.1 Euprymna scolopes
ATAGACACAAACTTAATAAAGACGTTACATATCTCTCTTGCATAAGTATACTTTGATAATTATGTTTCAGTTTGAAGAAATATAGTATAATAAAATTGTGGGGCGTTCGTTCGCACCTGACCTCCATAGAATGGAAATATGTCACAAAGTTTGACAAGGTTTTTTAAATATAGATCCACAGAATATTGTGATAAGTGTTTCAGTGTGAACAGGTATGGTATAATAAATTATGGGGTTTATCTATTTTATTTTTACTTTCATCATATTTTGCTTTGGTTTTGATACCCGCAAATTCGAAGCTATCTCTTTACAACTCTTCCTTTTCATAACCTATCATACTTTCATAAATCAGTCCATTTTCTGTAGGCTGTTTTTGAACCCAGTCAACGACAGGTACTTTTGCTAGTATATATATATATATATATATATATATATATATATATATATGTATATATATATATGTATATATATATATATATATATGTATATATATATATGTATATATATATATGTATATATATATGTGTATATATATATGTATATATGTATGTATATATATATATATATATATATATATGTATATATATATATATATATATATATATATATATATATATATATATATATATATATATATATGGTGCTAATGCAGAGAGTGATCCGCGCTATTTTTTAAATCGTATTTCCACGTTTAATTAATGTTTTATATGTTGTTTTATTTTAATTTTTAATTCAATTGTAGGGTTAAAGTACAGGATAGGTACTTCACCTCCCCATGTTAAGAATGGCTTTTTATATAATAACGTTATTATTTCGGCACGGATCACTCTCTGCATGAGTACCATATATATATATATATATATATATATATATATATATATATATATATATATATATATATATATATATATATATACACGGCTCCTATGGTAGTAGCTCCTCATTCTTTTTAACAACTAAGAGGTCAAGGTGCTCCCTTGAATGCGTTCACTTTGTTGTATATTGTTCATAGTCCCCCCCCCACACACACACCTCCCTATCCCTCCCGATGATACACTTGTAGTAAAACACCCACCTCTTTCCGCTCCTGTATGTGTATATTTAGTTCATGTTGTTTGAAGGCTAATCTCTATATAGCTATATCGCACATTCAGACATGTTAGACATATTTTCATTCATACCATTTTTAGCTGCTGCTGCTGCTGTTGTTACTACTATTTTCCAGGGTCAGTTTGTCTCTTGTCATTCATGAAATGTGAGTTTCTTCGAAGCGTTTTTTTTTTTTTTTTTTTTTTTAACCTTATTCTGTCACATCGCGGGGGAGGAAAGGGGCGGAAAAGGTGGGGCTCAGCTTGCTTTTTATTTTTTATTTTATTTTATTTATTTATTTATTTTTTTACATCGTTTCATATTACGAATTGTTGTCTCCTAGTGGTGACTGGTGAGTGGTGCTGGTTCTGGTGCTCTAGTTTTCTTTGTTTTAGGAGCAGAGCACAAGAATCATAATACTCGATTTTTGTTCATAAACTAAATTATTCTAGCCAGAAATTTCTGTCCGCCAATTTAAAGGCTTGAAAAATTGTCACCGTAGGAAATTCCAAAGTGATTTTGAAATCTTCAATAGCGATATCCCACAGACATGAGTTTGGTCTCACTCCCCTTCTCTCTCCAACAAAAACAATGTGGCAAATGTGTAGTTTAGCGGCGTAAATTATTTGATTGACAAAAAAATTATAAAATCTATTTATTTTTATATTTAAAAAAGAAACATTATTAGACCTTAAGGCTGAAAGAAAACCCGAAAAAATCTCATTTTTATTATTTTTTCAACAATTTTGATTAGACTAAATTG
This sequence comes from Euprymna scolopes, assembly GCF_053919585.1. Classification (NCBI taxonomy): domain Eukaryota; kingdom Metazoa; phylum Mollusca; class Cephalopoda; order Sepiida; family Sepiolidae; genus Euprymna; species Euprymna scolopes. Next base: position 18,957,715 of record NC_136517.1, read on the forward strand.
ATAATCGAGGCCGCCATATTGTTTTTAAAATTTGGCCTTCTAAGGTTTGCCAGATTGGCCTTTTAAGGCCAAATTTGGCCTTTTTTTACGCTCTTTCATTACAAAAATGATGACCAAAATAGTTCTAGGAGCGTAAAAAAGGTCAAGTTTGGCCTTAAAAAGCCAATCTATCAAATCTTAGAAGGCCAAATTTTTAAAGCAATATGGCGACCGCGAATATCATACATTTAATCTAATAAAAATGATGAAAAAATAATAAAAATGATTTTTTTTTTCTGATTTTATTTCAACTTTTGGGTCTAATAATGTGTTTTATATAAAAATAGTTTTATAACTTTTTATCTGTCAAATAATTTAAGCCGATAAACTACACATTTACCAACAATGTTAAAAAAAAACTCTCAAAATAAAAATTTAACATATTTGGACTGTATTATCAAGTGTGGTAGGGGACAGGGGTCCGCATAATAAATATTTCCTTTCGTATAGTTGCCAAAAAAAAAACGAATATATAACAAACAAAAGTGAACAAATGCAAGATAAGTTACTTTTCTACCTAACTGGATATGTTTTTAGTGTTTTTATTTAATGTAACATGTTTATTCAGCTTGAAAAACAGTGTTTACCGATGTATTGGAAAGTTAAAAATGGCGTCCGACTCTCTGTTTGACACAGTAAGTTTGGGAAAAAGAGTTAAAAATAAAAAAATTAGACAAAATACTGTTAGAAACTGGCTCAGTATATTTAACCGTGACATAGGCTGACATATATTCCACAGTTGTATATGTTTTTTTTATCGATTCGTCAAAGCAGTCTCCGTTTAATGATATATTGGCAACATTGAGCTTTCAAAAAGAAAATTATAAAATTTATTTTAAAAAATGTGTTTTTCGTAAAAATAATGAAAATATATATTTTTTATGCTAATAAAGCAAAAGATGAAAAATTAAACACATTTAAAATTAGGGTTTTTATTTTCAGAATTTGAAGGCCTAATGTGTGTGTGTGTGTGTGTGTGTGTGTGAGAGAGAGAGAGAGAGACTATATATATATATATATATATATATATATATATATATATATATATATATATATATTAGGCACCGCCAAAACTGGGGGGGGGGGGAGGTAAGTACTTTTTGACGGACCGTTTTTTTTTAAATCTACCAAAAATCAGGTAATTATCCAATCAATACGAAATTTTCAGCGATTATTAAGAGAAGAATGAACTTTATAACAGTGTACTTATTTTTCATAAACGATATTTATATATATATATATATTTTTTTTTTTTTTTGCTTACACCCCCCCCCCTTGTTTTGAGGGGGTTCCAAATATGCTTAAAATAATCATCTGAAACTGAACAAAACATATTGTGTTGTTGTAAGGGACAGGATTATAGATTTTAAAAAAAAAATTGTTAGCATACCTTATTTTAACGTCTGAATATCAGAACTTCGATTGTGTTTGATTATCCCGCTTTTGAGTTTTGAAGTGTGGAATTCGGTGAATATGTTAAGTAAAATAATTAATTTAAGTTAAGCAAAAAAAAAAAAAAAAGATTTTAATATTTATACGAAAAAAGCCATTTTAAAATCTTTGATAAATAAATTAACAATTTTTTTTAGCGATCCGAATAATGCATGACCATTATTAAGCAGGGCATGCTTTGAAGAATCGATACGAAAAAAAAATTCGATAAATATTGTGCCCTTTGTGTTAAAAATAGCATCATTTTTTCGATCCCGTTTGAAAACGTTTGTCGCCTTTCGACTACGGTGGACCAAACGCGCTGAAATAATCTTTTTTTATTCTGCTTTAAATTGCCCCACCCCTCCCCCAATTTTGGGGAGCCTGGCCCCCACAAACATACACATTAAAAACCAAACTCATACAAATGGTCACCCATCTGGTACTGGCCAGCCTCAGCGTTAATAATACATTGAAATTTTCGTCACTGAAAAATAAGTTTTTTTTGCCTGTTTGGTTTTCCATAGTTTGCTTTTTTATCAAGCACAAACGTAAACATTGTCTAGATCGACGCGAAGTAACTGGTTGCCTATATGAATAAGTGGAATTATTTGAAATCCAGGTACTTATATTATAATATTTTTGCATATTCTCATAGAAAATCACCCTAAATCTTAGTTAGACAACAAATAAATAAATTAATTATTTCAAAACCCTTTTTTATTTTAATATTTATGTACGTTTTTTGTGCAAGACAAAAAATGTCAATTGTTAACTTTTTGGGAAAATTTAACATTTAAAATTTAATTAAAAATGGTAGAAAAAGTTTTATATTATTCTGTTGTCTATATGATAAAATTTAGGGTTTTATCTTTCTGGAAAAAAAAAAGTTACTCAGAAATAATGGATTTTAATAAATGTAATTTTGTTTTAAAAAACAACAACTTGATTTTTCGGCCATTTTTGGCGGTGTCTAATATATATATATATATATATATATATATATATATGTAGTCATCGACATACAGTCCTGTTTCGTTGTATTACAACTCATCAGTGCCGCTAGACTAGCACTTAGAACCATCGCGTTGATAATCAGCAGTTCTACCGATCGACCCACGTGAGCGGTGGCCGCAAATAACCTCGCCAAATGTCTATTTTAAACAAATATTCGTCCACCACTTTTATAGTGCTCAAACCGCTTACTAATAAACAAACAGCGAGCCTAGTCTCGTATTTTTCAGCCAATTAAGTAGCGGGTGAGATTGTTTACGACAAAGAGAAGGGGGGGGGCTTAAAATATATTTGTAGTCATCGACAGACAGTCCTGCTTCGTTGTATCACAATTAATCAGTGCCGCTAGACTAGCAGTAGCACCTCTCTCAAGCCGAGGATTGTATCTAGAACCATCGCGTTGATAGTCGGCAGTTCTACCGATCGACCAACAGGAGCGGTATGTATATTTCTGTAAAGTCTGATGAGATTATCGGATCGTTGATACAATTCGGTAATCGAAACATGGGCAACCAAGCAAGGTGTATCAGAATTTTTGACACCCCTAACACGAAATTGCGAATAAAATATAAAAATCTCGTAATTTCTCTGTTAAAAGTGGGTTGTTTATTTTCTTTATGGATTATACTTCCAAAATAAACTATTAAAGTTGTTTTAAAAGTAATAGAAATATTTTTTTTTTAAACAGTAATGAATTTTCCGAACTCAATATTTTTCAATGGGTTTGTATTACTGTAAATATAGATTCGAAAAAGTTGTCAAAAAAACAAATATATAACAAATAAATGTTATCAAAAGCAAGATAAGTTGGGAAAAGGTGTTATAAATAAAAACCCAGATAAAATACTGTTAAAAACTCGCTCAATATATGTTACCGTGACATAGGTTGACATATATTCGGCGGGTTTTTAATAGTATTTTGTATAGTTTTTTATTTATAACACCTTTTCCCAAACTTACCGTGTTAAAGAGAGAATCAGACGCCATCTTGAATTTTCCAATACATCGGTAAACACTATATGTTTTTCGAGCTGAATAAATATGTTACATTGAATAAAAACACGAAAAATATATCCAGTTTGGTAGAAAAGTAACTTATCTTGCTTTGATAACATTTATTTGTAATATATTTGTTTTTTTGACAACTTTTTCGAATCTATGTGTACACCTTTTCAATTTTTAAACTTTAAAAATCTATCAAAATTTTTCTATTGATTCTATTTTTACAATATTTTCAGGGTCAATGTGAAATTTTATGTTCTTTCCAATAAACCGACTATAATACTTTAGACAAACGTTTTTTTTTTTAAATTCACGCCCCCCCCCTATTTTCAAGTGTCTATTAAAAAGTAAATAATTAATTTACTCACCGAAAAGTAAATAATTAATTTACTCCCAAATTGAAGAGAAAAGGTCAATAAATAATATATTCAAATTTAAAACAAAAAAACGTAGTGTTTTTTAGAATTTTACCTGTAAAGTTTGAAGTTTAAAACCTTTTTTTTAAACCACGTTATTTGTTTTTTCTTTTTTTTTTTTTTTTTACTGGAACCTTGGTGCTTGCTCCTTGCTCCTTTAATTGAAAAAAGAAAATTAGGGCTTGAATTACATTTTTCGAGGAGTTATAAGCTTGGAAAGACAGGGGGTCGAATAATTCACGCCTCCCATTTTGAAATGTCCATTAAAAAGTAAATAATTAATTTATGTACCAAAGTCTTATATATCATAAATTGAAGAGAAAAGGTCAATAAATAATATATTCAAATTTAAAACAAAAAATGTATTGTTTTGTAGAAATTTAGCTGTAAAGTCCGAAAGTTTAAAACCTTTTAAAAAAAAAAAAAACACGTTTTTTTTTTTTTCGTTTTTTTTTTTTAATGAAACCTTGGTCTTTGCTCCTTTAATTGAAACAAAATTAGGGTTTGAATTACGTTTTTCGAGGAGATATAAGCTTGGAAATATGGGGTGGAATTATTCACTATTTTCACGAAATTTCTGACACACCTAAAAGCAGATAAAACGGTTATATATATGTGTGTGTAAAAAAGAAACATCTTTATAAAGTTCGTTCTTTACTTAATAATCGGTGAAAATTTTATATCGATTGGATAATTACCTGATTTTTGGTAGATTTTTAAAGAGATTCAGTCAAAACAAACCTTATAATCCACCTCCATTTTGTCCGTCGCTACTTAAAAACTATACTAGGTACGTGCAAAATGAATGGCTGATCTCACATTTTGACCCCCCCCCTTCTTTCACTTACAAATTCATCAAAACTCAAGAAATCGACCAATTTAGTTAAATTTTCAGTATTTATTAATTAACGATCAAAGAATATAATGAAACTATTTTTGGCACTTCTGCAAGTATTCGGGCAAGCGCCATTGTTATGGGGGGAGGGGGATCACTCGAATTTCTTCTTTGTCAAATAAATAACAAACGATTTTTTTTTTTCCGAACACAAAAATATTTGAAAACTAAAACATTTATTTAAAAGTTTCTGTAAGAAAATATAATTTTAATAAAACAATTTTGTAATTAAAGCAATATTGGAATTTTATAAAAAAAAATTTTTTTTCGAACAAATAAATAATTTTAATGAAACATTTTTCGAATTAAAGCAACTTTGAAGGGTTAACAACAAATTTATAATTTAAATGAATTAAAGCAAGATTGAATTTTTTTTCCGAAACATTTTTTGAATTGAAGTATAATTGTGGCGTAAGAAAGTATAATTTCAGTAAAACAAATTTGGGTAATTTAACGGATTAACCGATAAACGATTATACGAAAAAAAAAATAAATATACAAAAAATACATGGCACTGTAGCCAATAAAAGTTAATTTTATCAATATCTGGCTCATTTGTTTGTGTTTTCAAGTAGTTTTTATTGCTCTTTATTTAATCTTAAAAATTCAGTTTTTCTGAGCGGATTAAAAAAAAAACAGCAAAAAAAAAAAACAGCAAAAAAAACATGGCGGCATCTTCTTTTTGGGAAAGTAAGCCTCGTTTTGATTTTTTTTTTTTGTGTTTTTTATAAAAGTACTCAGCGTACTATAAACACCTAAACCTCCCCATGTTAAGAACGGCTTTTGAGATTGGGGGGTGTTTAATCCGAAAGCCGGTCTTAACATGGGGAGGTTGGGGGTGTTTATTTCTAAAGCCGTTCTTAACATGGGGAGGTTGGGGTGTTTACACTATGCTGGGTACTCTCGTAAAAAATACCAAAAAAATTCAAAACACCTGTAAACCTTGAATTCCAAACGAGGCTTGCTTTCCAAGATGCCGCCATTTTTTTTTTTTTTTTTTCAAATGCGCTCGGAAAAACTGAATTTTTTTTTATTAAAGAAAATAAAAAATAGAATTTGATGAAAACGACCGTAAGACACAGGAGGGTTCAAAAGGGAAATAATTTTCTGTTTCGATTTAAACAAGATGCACCTGCTACCACGATTAAAGTTTTTAATAATTCGGCAATATTCATGCATAATTTGGAAGCTAATATTGTAACTTGTTAGAATTGACAAAAAAAAAAAATCAGTTAAAACCATTGTTTTTTATCTGAAAACTCCATTATCGACCACAAAGTCTCGTCCCAATTGTGTAGAAGCGCTTATAATTGTTTCAGTTTTTTTTTTCAAAGAATAAATTGTCAGTGTAATCAGTTATTTTAATTGATTTTTTTCACACTTAAAATGTACGTTTTAGTTTTATTTAAAAAGGATTAATTTAATTTATTGTTTCGGCACATTTAAGAAATAAATCAAGTCATGTAAAAAAGTAAATAAATATTTTAATTAAATAAGCGGGTTTGTACACATAGATTCGAAAAAGTTGTCAAAAAACAAAAAACAAATATATAACAAATAAATGTTATCAAAGGCAAGATAAGTTACTTTTCTACCTAACTGGATATGTTTTTAGTGTTTTTATTTAATGTAACATATTTATTCAGCTCTAAAAATATACAGTGTTTACCGATGTATTCGAAAGTTTAAAATAGCGGCCGACTCTCTAAGTTTGGGAAAAGGAATTATAAATAAAAAAAAAACTAGACAAAATACGGTTAAAAACTTGCTCAATATATGTTACCGTGACATAGGCTGACATATATTCGGTGTTTTTTTTTTTTTTTTTTTTTTTTTTTAGAATATTTTGCAAATTTTTTTATTCTTAACTACTTTTCCCAGACTTACCGTGTCAAAGAGAGAGTCGGCCGCCATTTTAAATTTTCCAATACATCGGTAAACACTGTATGTTTTTCGAGCTGAATAAACATGTTACATTGAATAAAAACACTAAAAACATATCCAGTTAGGTAGAAAAGTAACTTATCTTGCCTTTGATAACATTTATTTGTTATATATTTTTTTTTTGACAACTTTTTCGAACCCATGTGTACAGTAATACAAACCCAACTAAGCATTTTCTTTTTATTGCAATAAAATAGGATTACCTAAATTAATGAATACTTCTATAATCTTCAGAAATTAAGGTATGAAGTTTCAAATTCTATATGGTATATTTTACGGCCTGTCCCAGCGTAGTATAAACACTCCCAACCACCCCTTGTTAAGAACGGGTTTCGGAATAAACACTCCTCAACCTCCCCATGTTAAGAACGACTTTCGAGGTTGGCGGGTGTTTATTCCGAAAGCTGTTCATAACATGGGGAGGTTGGGGTGCTTTTGTAATACGCCGGGGCACGTCGTAAAAATTTACTTTCTATATAAATTTAAAAATGAAATTATGACGCCTTTTCGTTTGTTTTAAAAACATTTTTAAGATATATATATATTTTTTCTAATTCAGTATCTTAAGACTTTACAAATAATTTTTGAAATAGTTCCAGAAAACTTTAGGGTCTGCCAAACGATTGTGAAAAATGCACCGCATGTTTCCGTGACGTCAGATTTGTGTTAACTATACGAGCTATGGAAAAGCAGAAGCGACTTGATGATTTTTTTAAAACCTTTGTTTATCTTCTTCAAACTGCAATTAATAATTAATCTTTGTTATAATTTTGTTAGGTTTTAAGATTTACACAGTTTAACGATTAATAATATTATAAACATTTGTATATTAAATATGAAATACGGTTTTACTGGATGTTCATTTGGTTACCTTCGGGCTTCCATATTTTGTTCGGTAAAAAGAGACAAACAAAATATGAGGCCTACAAAATGAGCCTACAAAATGCTTAATATTTATGCAATAATATTTTCAAATTGTTTTTAATCTGGCGATAAAATAGCTGACAAGAGTCATGTTTATTAACTTAATATTAAAAAAAAAAAAATTAAACACAATTAAACATCTATGTTGCAACGAAATATTTTCAAATAATGGAATTTTAATCGTTTTAATCTTTTAAAAATTAATTAATTCATAGGAAGTTTCTTTTTCTTGGCAATTCAACTGATTATAGTATATATTAATTCGAAAAAAAAAAACTATTTAAAAAAACAAAACATAATATTAAATTTATATTATTTTTTTAATTGCAACTTCAAGGTAATTTTTTTGTTCAATACGTGTATTTAAATTTTAAAAAAATAAATATGTTTTACTTATTTGAACTCTTATGTTTCATAATAAATAGAAATTTCGATAGATTTAAATATATTTTGTTCGAATTTCGAAAAAATAAGTATGGGGGACACGCACTAAAAAAAATATTTCTCTTCATATATTTTACGAAAACTGCATTTCATATGCAATTTCATTCTAAAATGGATAAGTATCGAAAATTTCACGAAAATCTGACCATTAGTTGATTTTTGCTAGATTTATTAAACACAGGTATGTTTTCACGTTCGAAATGCTTACTACATGGGAATGTCATTTTAAAGTGCTAATTATGTAAACACGATTTTCGTCTCACAATTTCATTATTTTTGTACGATGAAAAATTAAAAAAAAAATTATTACTAGTTTATTTTGCCCTTCTTTTAAATGGTACAAAAGTTATATTGATAATATTAATTTATAATAAAGTTGCATCGTTTTACATATGGGGGGGGGGGTAATTCTGGTGACTTTTGGAGGTGCTTTCAAGGGATTTTTACAATTTAGTTGAATTTAAGAGTTTACGGAGCAGCCATGAAAATATTTTTTATATGTAAAAATACATTTTTCACCTTTAGAGATTAACTTTAGACTTTAATCTTTCAAACACAATAAAAAATTATTCGGAAACTTATAGGAAAAAAATTATGATTCGCCAGCTTCCAAAATTATGGCCCCCTATCAGCTTTCGCACCATTAAATTGCGCGTATGTAAACTATACCATAATAAAATTAATAATTACTTGATTTTTAACAGACTAATTTGCTGATTGTGTAGAATTTCCAACAGGGGGGAAAAAAAGGTATGAAAATCAATGCAAAAACAAATAGTCAACAAATAAAGATAAAAATATTTTTTCTTGCCTTAGGTTACAATTTTTTTTTTTTTTTTTTTTTACACAGTGATCACCACTTATCAAGGCCCAGAAGCCACTCAGGGATAAGGGTTATTGCAAGTACATTATACGTAATGTACTTGCAATAACCCTTATCCCTGAGTGGCTTCCGGGCCTTGATAAGGGGTGATCACTGTGTAAAAAAAAAAAAAAAAAAAAAAAAAAATTTGTAACCTAAGGCAAGAAAAAATATTTTTCTACTTACCCAAAGGATTTATAAACATTTTTATTTGCAGATTTTAGCAATGACTTCGAAGCCTTGTTAACCTGATGAATTCAATTTGACGCTGGATTTTACTCAATGTGAAGCCTTAATGTTATGGAACTACTCAAAAATCGAAAATTAAGCAAAAATGCAGTTGATAACCATCACCAATCGGCCGAAAATTTAATTTTCAGCCAATCTGTATATTTTTATTATTAGCTCTTTTTTTGTTTAATTTTCGATTTTTGAATTGTTGTATGATAGGTATCTCCACCGGTGTGTAAAACGTCAGCATTGTACACATTAATAGTGACGTCATCATTTTGTGTGTTTGTGTCAATTTTTATGGAAGGGAATTCGCTTTATTATGGTTAATGGAAGCGACATTTTTTTTTTTTTTGCTATAGATAAAAACAATATAAGACTTACGTTTTGTAAAAAAAGAAAAACAGATTTTTATCAACGAACTACACAGACGAGAGTTAATAAAATTAAATTAATTTTAACGTCTTCTGTTGATACTTATGTATCTAAAGATAATGTCGTTTACAGGCCTCCATACTTTTTTGAAAAAAAAAGGCGCAAAATATAAGGATCATCCTCTGTCAATTTAAATAATAAAATCAAAATGAATTTTTTTTTTAGGCCAATTTTGGATTTACAATTTTTATTATCTCAAAAGTCTTATATTTTCTTATATGAATATATGTTTTTATTATTAGAAACCTGTTATTAAAAAAATCCATTTAAACTTCATATCGTGTAATATTTGAATTTAATATCATTTAAAGCTTTTTAAAAATAATTATTTTTTAGAATTGTTTTTATTTTTTGTTGTTGTTTTGTTGTAATTCAAACATTTATATTACCAAGAAAAAAAATTATCAAGAAAAAATGTTTTTTTTAGCATAATAATATTGATTTTATGTCCAATTTTATTTACAACTTTAAGGTAAGTGAAATAAATAACAGGGTTTTGTATATAACTACTTCATTTATTCACATAAAATTAATATACGAAAGTATAGATTTATGCATAAACTTTAATTATTTACTTCAAAAGTGCTCAATACGTAGGTAGAGCTAGTTAGTAATTTATAAAATATATATGGCGATTAAGCTACACTGAATATTCGGCGTTTCATCCACTCTAGGATTCCTCAGGCTTATGTGAAAATTCTGTGGTTATTTATCGTTTTTATATGGTCCTCTTCTATTGAGGATTTAGTTAGCCAATCAGCTTTCTAGTATCCACTTCGCCCCTTCCTATCAGCCAATGGGCATGCATTTTATCGGACAAAGGATCTGTTTTAAAACTAGGTTAGACTAACTAAAAGCGTAGTTTATCAGGCAACAATATTTGCGAAAGAAAACCCGAATAACAAGAAATATTACGTAGGCATGACTTCCTTAGATTTCAAAACCCGATACTATGACCACAAAAGTACATTCAACAATAAAAAACACCGTATAAAAACAACACTAGCGAATAAATATTGGGAACTCAAAGAAAGCGGACATTCGCCGGTAGTCGAATGGAAAATAATAAGACAAGCTACCACGTGTAGGCATCTAGACAACCCATGTAGATTATGCCTTCATGAAAAATTTGCTATCCTGTACTTTAAAGAACCCCAACATCTATTAAACTGTAGAAGAGAAATAGCAAATAACTGTGTTCACAAAATAAAACTTACTCTAGGATAGCGATACAAAATAGTTTTTAAACTAACAAAAACAATAGAAAATAAACAAATAAATAAACTAAATAAACATGAATATGCATAAACGATCACACATATATGTATGTATATATATATGTATATATATGTGCATATATGTATGTACACATATGTATATTTATATATAAACTAACAAAAAAAAAAATACTAACCTAGTTTTAAAACAGATCCTTTGTCCGATAAAATGCATCCCCATTGGCTGATAGGAAGGGGCGCAGTGGATACTAGAAAGCTGATTGGCTAACTAAATCCTCAATAGAAGAGGACCATATAAAAACGATAAATAACCACAGAATTCGCGCATAAGCCTGAGGAATCCTAGAGTGGGTGAAACGCCGAATATTCAGTGTAGCTTAATCGCCATATATATTTTATAAATTACTATATATTTAAAAACTATTTTTTTAATTATTTGATCTTTTCAGCTTTAAAAAATGTTGAAATTTTTATTGACCTACATTTATTTTGTTTAGTTTTTGTAACATGAAATATTATAAGAAGGGCAGAACACCTAATAAAATATTTCCTCTAATATATTTAACGAAACCTACTTTTATTATGTAAGTTTATTTAATAATGAATAAATATCGACAATTTCGGGAAAATATGACTATTATTTAATTTTTGCTAGATTTTTAAAACATGGGTATGTCTACAGCTTCAAAAACGTCACTACATAGGACCGTTGTTTTTAAAGCGCCAATAATGTAAACGTGATTTCTGTCTCGCATTTCCATTATTTTTGTATACTGTAAAAAATTTTTATTAAATATTAGCAGTTTATTTGAAGCTTCTTCTTTTAAATGGTAAAAAAGTTAGGATGATAATATTAAATTAAATTACAATTACATCGTTTTACATACGGGGGGGGTAAAATTGGTGCGCATTGGAGGTACCTATTGTATGACATCAAGGTTTGACGTTGAGTAAAATTCGACGCAGTTAACAAGGCTCCAAAGTGATCAATAAACTATGTAAATAAAAGCGCTTTAAATAAATAAATAAATAAATTAGGCAAATAAGTAGAAAAGTAACTTTTCTTGCCTTTGGTAGCTGTTATTTGTTGACTATTTGTTTATTTTTTCATCCCCCCCTTTTTTTTCCTATTGTACCAACACCACATCCATTTCCAACCTCAAAGAATTCATGTATTGCACTCTTTCTCACAATCATTGTGACAAATTTATCAAGTTTCTTTGACACAATATGGGTCAACGCCATCTTAAGAAACTCAACAATCTCACCAGACCTTCCAAGCAAGCTTCCAACATTCAAACTACACAGCCTAGATGATGCCCACCAAAGCTAATAAGCATTTCGCCTGTCCTTTTGAGTTAATGTTTTTTTTTTAATTTCATATAAAAAAAGTAGAATTATTGATTATTTGCTCTGTCATCCATTGCCAAGTCCAACTTCCGTTGGTGAGAAGGAAGGGGATCCAATTACTGTTGGTTTGTACAGGGATACACAACAAGGTACAGTGTCTGTGTACATTTCCCTACGCAATAACTTTGTCAAATTTCAGTCTACAGACTCGAAATTTGATATACAAGGTACTGAGATTTGGGAAAATCTTTGTAATCCGTTTTCGGAGAGAAATTTGGCTGTTAAGGAGTCAAAGTTAAACGATTTGATCTTTGAGAACTCTACCAAACTCCTCCGCCAATTTTGGGTATAAACACTTGAAATTTTACATATAGGTTCTTTGCGCATGTGTTAGAATGAACCAAGAGAGATAGAGAGAGAGAGAGAGAGGGGGAGGTGTTTAAATCATATAGTTTGACACATAGACCGGAAGTCAAGATCAGCTGATTGGATTGCGCATGAGTCACGTGATCAGCTTAGCTGAATCGTGGAGATTTGTTTGGGACTTGGAAGAGAGCGGACGGCTTCGCCGTTGTCTCCTCCCCTTCACTGGGGGAGAGACGAACGCTGACGTGGTAGAAATAAGACCTAGAAGAAGAAACCACACAGGCCAAATTCACTTTCCGTTCTTCTGCAATCGATCTGGAAGGTGAATAAAAAACTATAGAACCAATTTCTTGTCTTGAAGTGAAATAAATCTTCGTCCCCAAAAACAGGTACCAGTCTCCCTCCCAGACGAGATGTTCCAGATGGACCAACAAAATGGCAGAAGGTATGTTCAAAATGCATGTCACACACACAACGACATAAACTCTGATAAGATAATCAAACACTTAATCCTTTATGATATGACAACGTAACAATCCTTTATGATAAGACAATACAACACATGGATCTAACTTAATAACTTGATTTGAGCCCAAAACAATAAATGTTAAGGGGTCATAATAGGGGTCAATTTTTTTTTAAATTTGACTTCTGCGGGCTCTACCAAATTACTCAGATAATTTCTGGTCTAAACATTTGAAATTTTACATAAAGGGTATTCAGAGATAGGGCAAGCTTTGGGTCGAAAATTTGAGCTACCAATATATAAATGTATGTATGTATATATGTTCGTATGTCTGCCTAAAACTTTCGATAGAGGTGACGGATTTTGACAAGATCAGTATCGTTTTGAAGCTCGACCCTTCAGATGACAAATATCTAAAATTTGCTAAAAACATTAATTTCTTCACCCTCAACTGGGCACTTTTCGACAGGGGTGGGTCGATTTTTTCGCTGATATTTTCGAAAGTCATCCCCTCTTTTCGATTGTCTAGCCTTAATTTAAATCTATGATTTCTGGTTTGACGGTGGTCGTAACAGCAAAGACTTCACGTTTTTTCTTTTGCCATTCTTTTCCTCCTTCGCGGTACAGGTTCGAGCCTGCCTTCCTACTACTACTTTTTTATTTATTTATTTTTTTTTTTGCTCAACACACACCTCCAAACACCCGGGCATGCTAGTACATATATATATAAGCGACATTATTTTTACACCAACCTAATAGAATATTTATTTCCCTCCCACGACGGAAGATTGTGACACAAGGGTTAGGAAAGTGGGATCTGAAAAGCCAGCGCTCTAGGCAAAGGAAATTTGAATGAAACTCCTAAATATATTTTGCATTTAATCATCTTTAAATTTCTCGGATTTATTTATAGATAACATGTCATGGCTCAGAAATGAATGCGGGGCCCGGTATACTCCTGTTCACAGTCTTGAACCCATCTCATTTTTTTTTTTTTTTACTTTTTAATTTCCATAATTTTAAAGTTACAGATATCTTGTGCGAATACAGACCGCACATTATTATTGTAAAATACTTCAATAAAGAATTAATGTCTCCCTCGTTGGATTCCTTTTTAAAATGCTGCTAAGACTAAGCTTGTTTCCTTCAATAACTACAAGAAACCTTCTCTACCACCAATAGCAATGGCCAAGAACACATTGCCTGAAAGTACTTCTTTTTAAACTCCTCGGCCTAACGTTTACAGGGAATATGAACTGGAATAGATACATTGAGAGCATTGCCAAGGCTGCTGCAAGGAAGGTTGGCTCCCTCTACCGTGCTAGAAAACTACTTACGCCTGCCAGTATCCTATACCTCTATAAGGCAACCATTCGCCCATGTATGGAGTACTGTTGTCACATCTGGGCTGGTGCATCTGCTGCTTGTCTCTCGCTCCTGGACAGGGTTCAAAAAAGAGTCGCAAACCTGATAGGTCCTGAACTGTCATCTGGGCTTCAACCTCTGTCCCATCGACGAGATGTTGCATCCCTCTGCCTGTTCTACAAATACTTTAATGGTGAATGCTCTGACGAACTGCAAACACTTGTACCTCCCCGACGTAACTACCCCCGACAAACCCGACAAGCTACTAAGTCTCATCCCTTTACAGTGGAGATCCCTAGGTGCAAGAAAGCCTTTTACTCCAATAGTTTCTTCCCCAGAACTGCGGGTCTTTGGAACTCCCTTCCGGGATTCTGCTTTCCCAACTGCAATGATATGCAGAAGTTCAAGTGTAATGTTAACAAACATCTTTCTACTCTTCTCCCTTCATAATGACCCCGCTAATTAATTCCCTAATAGTAGCCCCCTGCTTCAAAGTGGCACTGTGCCTTGTTTGGGGTGAAAATTGAATAAAAAAAAAAAAAAAAAAAAAAATTATTACTAGAAAGAAAGTTTCTTGATCTTAGTATTGAAGTTTGTTTTTAATTGCATCCCCTCGAACAGACATTATAAATATAGTATGGATTGTAAAATAAAATGTGTATGAAATACGTTTATAAGCCAAATTAAAACGCAATATTATGTAAAATAAATAAATATTTGTTTAAAATGAATAGTTCAGCGATATACGCCATCATCTGAATTTTATATTTTTTCTAATTTTTTTTTTCCTCACCATGATGATAATTTCTAATTTTTTTTCCTCCACCATGATGATAATTTCTATTTTTTTTTCCCCCACCATGATGATAATTTCTAATTTTTTTTCCCCCACCATGATGATAATTTCTATTTTTTCCCCCACCATGATGATAATTTCTAATTTTTTTTCCCCCACCATGATGATAATTACTAATTTTTTTTCCCCCACCATGATGATAATTTCTAATTTTTTTTCCCCCACCATGATGATAATTTCTAATTTTTTTTCCCCCACCATGATGATAATTTCTAATTTTTTTTCCCCCACCATGATGATAATTTCTAATTTTTTTTCCTCACCATGATGATAAATGAGAAAATACAGTTAGTAAAGAATCCACGTGTTGTTTATCAGCGATGATATTTTCAAATGCCGGAAGATTATGCTTGGCGCAATCTCTCTCGTTGGATTCCTTGTAAAATATTACTAGGAAGAAAGTTTCTTGATCTTGATATTGGGCTTTGTTTTTAATTGCACCCCCCTCCCAAACAGACACTATACATCTAGTATAGATTAATATCTCCTTCGTTGGATTCCTTGTAAAATATTACTAGGAAGAAAGTTTCTTGATCTTTGTATTGGGCTTTGTTTTTAATTGTATCCCCCCCCCCTCTTCGGACCAGGCACTATAAATGTAGTATGGACTAAACATTACTAAATTATTCAATTTTATTTTCATTAATAACCTAACGTTACTTGGTGGATGGGTTTTTGTTCGCTAGAGTTGAAATCAGCCCTCCCCCTTCCCCAGCCAACCGCAACCATCCTTGGTTTAATACTTCTGTTCTTATTAGCAAGAACTTCATCCCAAATTCCAATAATCGGATTCAACTGTGGTAGTGGCATGGCACCATTCTCCACTCGTCCGCCATCTGTTTCCTAATCTGCTCGTGCTACTACAGCTCTCAGGATCATCTCACTCTTATTCACGCCCCAACCTCTTCCTGGTTCTCTCCCTTCTTCTGTCAGTCTCAGCAGCAACAAAACACCTTTCATGAACCCTGAAGCTCCCTGAACTAGTCTCATTCAATCTTGATGCTGCTCCATCAGTTAGCATCCAAGCAAAGTTGGGTTTGGTTTTCTAGGGCATCCTCATTGATTCGTGTACACTGTTGGTTGCTCATCATGAGAGATATTTTCTCCATATGTTATAATGTCTCTTACTTCTTTCCTATATGTTTCTTCAGCATGACATTCGATTCAAATTTTACGAGATGACCTGTGACCTTTCACCAGGTCACACACTAATTATTTTGTAGCAATTAATATTTTATTAAAAGACGTTGTGAGGCAAGTGCTCGTCTGAGCTTCGATCTATAACCCTCTCCCTCTTGCCAAATTTTCACAAAAAAATACTCGTCTAGCTACAATTACTATCAACAATCCCCCCCTCTCTGTGTGCCTAAATCTAAATGCAGATTCCATGAACAAAGATTATTTCCTAGAACTGCCCACTTCTGGAACTCTGTTCCACTATTCTGCTTTCCAGCTAGCTACAACATGGTCGTCTGCAAGTTCAATGTGAACAAGTTCCTGTTCAGCCGTCACCTTAAATAATCAAGTTCTACACAAATTTCCACTACTAACGATTACTAAGCTGTTGTCTCGGCAACTAGCTTACATTCATTAACCCTTATCCTCGAGTGGCCTTCGGTCCATGATGATTGGTATAAGTGTTTAAAAAATAAATCATAATAATTTATAACTTGCCCAGTCATAAAATACGCTTAAATATGATATTTTGATTAATGCAGATTTTATATTTATTATAATATTAGCAGTTCAGTTTGGCTGTGCTCGGGCCTTATGTAATGTTCATTTGTATATATATATATATATATGTATAATATATATATATATTAAAAAATTTGACTCGTATCCAGGTAACCTACATCTATAATTTCAAGTGTTTAGACCCACACTTTGCGGAGGAGTTTGGTAGTCTGCAAAGGTCAACTCTTTCAACTTTGACTTCTTGGCAGCCAGATTTTCGCCTAAAAACTGATTAAAAAGCTTGCTGCATATCTAAATACTTTTTATGTAAAATTTCAAATGTTTAGACCCAAAATTGGCTGAATAGTTTGCTAGAGACCGCAAAGGTCAAATCTTTTGTATTTTGACCCCTTGGCAGCCAAATTTTCAGCAAAAAAAACGATTAAAAAGCTTGCCTATGTCTGAATACACTGTATGTAAAATTTCAAATGTTTAGACCAAAAATTGGCTGAGAGGTGGGCTCAAAGCAAGTTAAAAAGTTTGATCCATGTCCAAGGAATCTACATTTCAAATTTCAAGTGTTTAGACCCAAAATTGGCGGAGGAGTTTGGTAGATTTTTCAACTTTCAACTTTGACCCCTTGACAACCAAATTTCTGGCCGAAAACCGATTAAAAAGATTTTCTCAAATCTTATGTCAAATCTCGAGTCTGTAGACTGAAAATTGACAAAGTAATTTGGTAGGAAAATGTACACAAACAGACAGACATGCAGACACTTTCACTTTTATAGATACATAGATAGATTTTATTGGACCCAATATATAGTAATGATTTTAAAAGTTTTTTAAAATGCCGCCACCGAGAATCGAAACCAAAACGTTTAGCTTACAATTTACTTTTTCTTTTAACGTTAATGCCTGAGCAATGAAACCATGTTTGCTGCAAGGCTAAAAATTAAAACATGAACCAATAGCTATTATGTTACGCATGCATATTTGTAATGCCGTCATTAGAACTTCACTTGGCAAATTTCATTCCTTTAATTTTCACACTTTTACACCAGTTTTCCCCGGCTAAAATCCAAATATAAAGTTTTGTATGGGTTCGAATACCCTATATATTAAGTTTCATGTCTGACAGAAGAGTTTGGTAGGCAAATTTTTTACACATACATAAATATATATATATATAGAGAGAGAGAGAGAGAAAGATGTTTGTGTTTACTATAACCTTTTTATGCAAATATTACGCAAGTATAAATCATGTAGAATATCTGCATGAATATAATTACATATAATAGTTGACTAAAGATGATCATTCTATAAGAAAACTGAAAAAACTAATAGGGATTTTTTTTTTTTTTTAATTAGAATAAAAGAGGATGAGTGGTCCGAAACGTGGTGAAACAACAACTACGAAGATGAGGATAACAGGCCGCAAATAAATAAAATAAATTCCTGAAAACTTCTAAATATATTGATTCAGGATCGGAAATTCTATGTCCAGTCTTTTGTCTTAGTCGCTGACACACCTGATTAAGTGAAACTGATTACTTCTGCACTTTCTCTATCGGCCACTCCCTGCTGACTACTTCCGGAAATTCATCCTGGTGCTTTCGTGTGCCTTGGTGAATCAGCTCTAACTATAGTTTTATAGTTTGCCCAACTTTCACGAAAAACACTCGTCTATCTGAAACCACTATCAATAATTTCCCCCACTCTTTATCTGTGCCTAAACTTAAATGTAGATTCCATGAACAAAGCTTCTTTCTTAGAACTGCACGTCTGTGGAACTCTCTTCCGTTTGCCTGTTTCGTAATTTTTGGATATGTTACTATTTGAGACCTGGCAATCACATAGGTACCATTTGTTTTACTTGGAATTCAATATTTTTTCGTTGTTAGAAGCACCAAAAATTCACTGTATTTATCCATTTTCTGAAAAGTAAACTGGCTGGTTTGTAATACTGCGCGTTTAGCAGTGAAACTGTTTCAAACTTAAGCGTAACAAACCAAAGAAAATATGATGGACATCTTAACGTGTGGCCGTGTCTATAAGCAAGTCAGTAAGTCTAACTCTCATGAGATTTATCAAACTCAAAAAAAAAAAAAAAAAAAAAACATTTCTGTTCAAAACATTTGTTTATTATGACTTTTGCTGTTTTTAAATGAAGAGAGAGAAAAAAAAAGAAGAAAGCGAATAGATTAAAGAAAAAAAAATGATGCGCTCTTGTGATGAAATGAGCGATCTTATGACCTTCTACCTCTCTCACTACCTATATCAGGGTTCCCCGAAGTGGGCTCTACGGAGCCCTGGGGGCTCCGTGAGTAAAGCTGAGGGTATCCGGGAGCTGCAGACATTTAATCATTTATCTTTTGTACTAGAAAGAGACATGATACGTAACTATGCGTTAAGAGTTCATGAAAAAAAAAAAAAAATGAATAAAATATGCAGTTATTTTTGATTAATAATAAAAAAAAAAAAATGGTTGTAAACATTATCGTTAGTTAGTTTACAAATTTTAAATTAATGTGGTAATTGAGCATAACACAGTAGCTTAACTTTCAAACACATCATTAGAGGGCGCTCGTTATCGCGCAATAGAAGTATGGAAGCACAAAATGGAAACAATACCTCCGCTTTTCTCTAAAACTGCTTACTTATACAGGGTGACCCCCCCCCAACTCTAATTAGGCCCCAACTCTAATTAGGCCCCGTTTCTTAGTGTTTTGTCCGAATGAATGAAACTTTGCTCATAACTAGTTTATTATATTCAAAACCTCACATCAAAATACAAGGGTCTTTGGCCTTTTTTTTCTCTGTTCTACAGTATATGTTCTAGATGGCCTCCATTTAGCTTTTGTTTTTTTGGTCATCCTGTATATTTGGGTCAAATATTAAGATATTTTGTGTTAATATATTTACGTTTTGAAATATATTTATTAACATAAAAAACATGAATTTGTCGTGAAATATTGTTTTGAGTTCTTAAACATTTTTATCAATTTTTATTTATTTATTTTTGGTAAACTATTTAGATATTTTAAAAATATATTTATTTCCAAAAAACATGAAAAAAAAACAAAACAAAAAAACAATGGACGTATCACATTTTTTTTTTTTTTTTTACTATTTTAATAGTTACAAAATGGTGAATACGCAAGGGAAAAATAGTTTCATAGTTATACGAATAATCTTATTAGAATTCAAAATGATATTTCACGTTTCTATAAGTAAATATATTTTCAAAATATCTAGATAAATGAAACAAACACTTAAAAAAAAAACTTTCTTAAGCTGGAACACCATGCGACACATTCATTGTTTTGTTTTTTTTTTAATATTTTTGTAAATAAGTATATTTTTTTAAATATTTAAACAGTTTACCAAAATATATAACATATTAACTTAAATAAACGTAGTTATTTAAAAGAAAAAATGCGATAAAAAATAAGTAAGCAGTTTTGGAGAAAAGCGGAGGTATTGTTTCCATTTTGTGCTTTCATACCTCAATTGAGCGATGCAAGCGCCCTCTAACGACGTGTTTGAAAGTTAAGCTACCGTGTTATGCTCAATTACCATTAATGTTTTTCATATTTATTTTAGAAATTATCTTGTTAGTGCTCTGTGATAAACCTTTGTCCTGCTCAGTGACTCCATGGTGTCCTGAAGATTGGAAAACCCTGACCTATATTATCTGTTTTGTCTCCTTTATATATATATATAAGATATATATATAAGATATATATATATATGAATTATAAAACTCAAATGATCTTGTAACGATGTATGTAACCCACTTTCGAGTTTACAACATCTGGTTGCGCATGTGCGCATGACCTGCGCACTGAAATATTAACGTTATTATTTCGAAATTATTATTTAACATGGGAAGAGTGGGGTTTAAAATGACTTAAACGTAATACAGAAATGAACTATGTAAAAAAAGAAAAAAGCAGATATATCAAAATTTGAATTTAACTATAACAAGTATTATGGTATCTATTCAGTGCACATTTACCTATAAGTATGGCCAACCACTTATAATTCAGTAACTAATTTTTTTTTTTCAAAAATAATCAATTATAATAAACAGAAAGACTCATAGAAATCTATCTATATCCTCTTTTCATTTTAATATACTTTCATAGAAATGTTTCTGCTATGTCAAAAAAACAAAACTATTTTCTTTACATCACAAGTGTCATGCTCATACATGAATTCCATAGCTAATATAACATACTGACCCAACGGGTCACAGGTAGTCATATATATATATATATATATATATATATATATATATATATATATACTCACCCGTCTCTCTTTCTTTCTTTACATTTCATTTCTTTTCTGCCTGTTTCAATTTTGTTGAATGTTTTATCTCTTGAGATCACACCCTGCTTTGAAGTCAACAGAAGGTGGTCTGATCAATACTGCTTGCACTTGTCCTTATCTTGATCCTTGGCTGTAGAATGTTGAGCCAAGGTACTTGAACTGCTCAACTTCTTCCACAATGCTGCTGTTGAGAACGTTGGGGACTCTGTTGGATAGGAAATAGTTGGCTGACCGAGCCTTTGTTTTAGAGGCATTTATCATCATACCCATACGTTTGGTTGCGGTGTTGACCTTATTTAATGCCCTCTGAATATCAGAGCACGTTTAAAACAAAACCCCAAAATACTATCGAAGACACATGTTGTATAAATAATGAGTTTTAGTGTACTGTACAACATTGCAAAATAAAAATGAAATTAAAAACAATTTATACTTCAATCGTAATTTAGTGTAAATTAGTTTGTATGCTAGACAACATATACAGCATTATTACGTTGACACACCGATTCTCGTCAGATCATCAAAGTTAAGCAACAATGGGCCTGTCCAGTACCAGATGGGTGACCATTTGAGAATAGCAGGCGCTGTATGGGCTCTCCGCTTATCTCGGCATTGTTTCCGGTTGTCTTGAAATTTCTGCTTGCCACTGGTATTTAATAGTGCTGACTCAGGAGAGGTGTGGTTGGAGATTGCGCAACTCTTGCCTCAAAAACTTTCATGTGCAAGTAACAACATGATCAGTGATGTTCCATGGTATTCATCGAAATCGATGGATGGGCATCATGTTTGACGTTACATTCAACTTTGTCACTAAATGGTTGCAAAACGAACAGTGCATATGAGCGCATGTGAAAATATCAGCAGCAGCCAAAGAATAGATGGCTAGCAAAGGGATTTGAGCAGGTATGCAGATTAGAAAGTGTGCACGGGCTTGTGTCAGAAAAAAGAGGAAAAATAAGGACGACACGTGGTCGAAGAGAGAAGCAAAGTGCGAGCCGGGAAAGATGGACGTGTGAAGTCGAAGATGAGAAATGGCTGGCTATTGCCAATGTGTGGTTAAGGAGAGAAAAAAAATGCGAGATGGATGTGTGGCATCGAAACTTTTTAGCTGATGTCGAGATGGCAGGGTTTTGTTAATGACAAAATGAATAGTAAAAAAAAAAAAAGTGTTGTTTGGAAAGTAACGGTAATAAATGCCCTTTTTTTAAATCAATTTTCACTCCAAACATGGCATACTGTCACTTTGAAGTAGGGGGCTACTATCGGGGACATAAGAAGAGAGATAAGTAGCAAGATGTTTATTCACAGTACACTTAAACTTCTGCATATCAGTACAGTTGGGAAAGCAGAATACCGGAAGGGAGTTCTAAAGTCTTGCAGTAAAAAGCTTTCTTACATCTAAGGATCTCTACTGTAAAGGGGTGGGACTTAGTTGCTAGTCGGGTTTTGTCAGGGGTAGTCACGTCGAAGAGGGACAAGTGCCTGGAGTTCGTCAGAGCATTCACCATTAAAGTACTTGTAGAACAGGCACAGGGATGCAACATTTCGTCGATGGGACAGAGGCTGAAGCCTAGATGACAGTCCAGGACCTATTAGGTTGGCAACTCTTTTGAACCCTGTCCTGGAGTGAGAGACAAGCAGCAGATGCACCAGCCCAAATATGAAAACAGTATTCCATACATGGGCGAATTTGCTAAAACAGAAAAAAAGCAGAGTCGGATTTATTTACTTTTGTTTGTTCCTTTGCGACGATGGTAGACAGTATGGGGATTCGAGCAAGGTTTGAACTGTAATGAACACGGTTTGAGCGTAACGGACCCGTTGCACTTGTAAATTACTTTTAAGTTCCATAAAA
>NC_136517.1:18988362-19013362 GCF_053919585.1 Euprymna scolopes
TAATAGATTAATTCTATTATTGGTAAAAAAAACCCCCAAAAAAACAAAAAACTAACTTTAGTATTTTATACAAGTACTCTTTCATTGAACCTTCTTCTCCAGACATGACATATAATACTAGGTTCATTTAAAATTGACCTAGGTCAAGAACAAGATTAAAGAAGGCATTTCTCATGAAAGTGTGGCTCCAATCAAATCGAAACCTTTTATAAAAGGAAAAATGGGAGAATTGGATTGGATCAAGAATCAATACCAATTTTATAATGATATGGATGTGAGTTATCTAACCCTACACTATAACTCGATAAAAATTATAGGTTTGTGCATGTATGTATCTACTATATAAAGTAAAGTTAGCCTTCCCTTCCTACGTTAGTGCTTGATAACTTTATGGACTAAAGCTAGATATAAAAATCTTTTTGTTAGTCAGATAAGGCAGATATTAGTCAGTGTTGCAAGAAAAAAAAAATGTACTCCCACTCAATTTCTCCTATTTTTTGTTTTTATCCTGGTTAACATTTTCACTTTTTTATATAAGATTTAGAGGGAGAACTTATTTCCCACAAACAATTTTCCCTTTAGGTAACATTTTTTTGTTGTAGTGTTTACTCCGCTGTAAAATAATATTTTTTATCTGCAATCAATATATTTTGATAAATAACTCCTTTTTTCACTCGTATTAATCAAAGTGACCTTCACTTTTGTAAATCTTAAGCTTTTTGATTTTTTGCAATTTCTAACTTCTGGTGGCCATCTTGAATTTAATTTTTTCCCTTTGCCTAACAAAACACTTATTAAAAATATAAATTCTAACTATAGTATCATTTTTTTTCTTTTTCTAATAACGATTATTCACAACATGTATTTTTACCAAAAATAAAAGTTTGTTTTTGCAGTCGGAACCAATTGTTTTTCAACACAAAATATGAAAATTACTGTGAAAGAAGCGATTACCATAAAATAAATAAAGTTTACTACGAAATAAATAAAGCTTACTATAAAACAAATAAAGCTTACTATAAAATAAATAAAGCTTAGCATAAAATAAATGAAGATTACCATAAAACAATGGAGAAAATAATACTTAATCGTGTTTGGTTGGCCAAATATTAGTCAGTCAGAGAATGTAAATATGATTGTCGACATTATTGTTTTGTATGTCAATGAAAATGACGTTTCCTGTTGTCAATTACTAGTTTTTTGGTTTATTATATCATTGTTTATATATCAAATTTTGTTTTGAAAACTTGAATTTTATCTGGAGAAGGCCTTGAAAAACATGAAAAGCCATCGAAAATGGACATTGAAAACCTTTACAAACTGTATTTGCCATTGGCTACTCGCATCCCTGATAAATGCGCGATCGGAAAGAAGCAGATGTGTAATAAACATAACAAAAATAATATAAGTCAGGACAACGTTCAAAGATAAACCTAAAAACATGTTAATCACAATTGTCCGGTTTTAGCTACTATTTGAACGTTGTTCTGGACCTTCTTGTATTGATTTCGTTTTTTTTTTTTTTTTTTTTCATCATAGCTCGTTTTCAGGTTTCGATTTTGTATTAAAGTATCTTTTATTTTTCTAAGAAAGCGATTCATTCTTTTGTGTGATGGTTGGTTTAGTTATTATTGAGTACTAGTAGGATCCGTGGAAATTCCACTATGTGAAATATAGCACAAAAACTATTTTTTTTTGTCTTGGACAGAAAAACTAATAATACACAGCAAATATGAGTTTATTAACATTTCTATGAAAATAGTGTCCATTGTGTTTTAAATATAAAACTGATCCAAAGAGATAAATTAATAAGTACTAATAAATAATTAGTAAGTGCTACATAGTTCAAGAAAAATAATAAAATCATATTGTAATTTACTCCTTCAGTCTAGCACCTCTTGACAGACAAAATTCTTTTTTGCCCTGTTTCTTTTGAACGTACCCTCTTTTTTACATATCGTTTTACTGAGTGGTTCTTTGGTGAAGAACCACTGCACATTGAAATTACGAGTTTTTTTCCTTAAATCATTGCAACAATGATCATATATTATTATTATAATGATATTTGAAAGCGAGGTTATATCCAAGAGAGGCCACTCTCATATTCTTGTCCAGGGTTGCTAGATTGGCCTTTTTGGGGCCAAATTTTGCAAATTTGCCCTTTTTTGAAGCAGTTTGATCTTCAAAAATTGTATTTGACCTTTTTCAAAGCATAACATATGGAATAAGGAGAATCTATAAATATAAAAGCGAAAATGTATGTATGTATGTATGTATGTATGTATGTATGTATGTATGTGTGTTCGCTTTTTCTGTGTGTCTACAAAAGGCTTTTTTCAGAGAAGCGGTCGCTTGCTTCACAACTTTTTAAAACTTTTTATATCACATATAAATCGTAATATCTCACAGTTAACAGCAAAGCTCGCCTGTCTATTTAATTTGCTCGATTTCGGGAAGATAAATATTCAATATTTGTCGCTCGCCGCATGTGGGTTAGTCTTTTTCCTATAACATCTTGGGGGAGGAGAAAAAAAGCGTTCAGCAGTAAATGAATACTATCCCGCAGTCAAACTTGACCTCATTAACTCATTAAAACGGGCACCTGCTAAATCCAAGAAATTAAATAAATTCAAACGTGTTTCCATTAGCATGTCGCGGTGGGGCAATGGTTAACGTCGCACGTTTTTTTTTTTTTTTTTTTTTTTCACTTTAATTTACAACTTTGCCTCAACGGTTCGGGTTCGATCCTTATACTTACTTTTTTTTTTTAACCCCCACACACACACCTCCAAACGCCCGGGCAACGCCGGGTATCCCTCGCTAGTATTATATAAAAGTGCAACAAGGAAGTGGTCAACTTGTAACTCATTCTCTTTCTTTTAGAGAGTTAAATGTTGAAATATGAACCGCTTTCATTCATTTAGTTTTCAACAATTAACCTCTTAATTAATTAACAATGAGCATAAAATTTTATAAAGAACTAACTATACTTCTCTGGCGTTGCCCGGGATTTGTTCTTACTTTTTAAAAAAATTTTTCAATCTCTATCTATCTCTACTTATATATAAACGGCACTTTGTGTACATGAGCTTGTTTTCTATGATCTCCGAAACGCTGGCTAATTTTTTTTTTTTTTTTTTTTTTTTTTTTTTTTTTTTTTAAATTTCACACAAATGTACTTCATGTGTCTGGTGTTCTTAGATAGGTTTGTATCGGAATGCCTCCAGTAAGTGTCAAAAATCGATCATTGAAAAAATACGATTAAAGAAAGGACAATCCAATTTTTCTCAAATTTAACACCCTTATACAGCCTAACATCACAATGCATTTTAGAATTTTTATCACTACACAAGCAGAAGGGCCCACTGTGTAAAATCAACAGTAGGTTCTTTGATAAGTCACGCCATATTCGAAATGCATGTTTCTATTTATAGCACAATTGAATCATGATAGTTGATTTTTGCATTTTAAACTTTAATTTGAGCTATTATATAAAAATCTATACTCCTATAATTTTTTTTTGTGTGTGTGTGTGTATTGATATTCATATTAAAAACCCTTTTTTCTATTTATGTAAAAAGAAAATACAACTTTGTTACATATGGTTCATGGAATTGCATTCATCTGCAAAAGATCTAGCTAATTTGCATATTCTTTTAAACATTCATTTTAATTTATTCCATAGTTTTTTCAGTTTTCTTATGGGATGATCATCTTTAGTTAACACAAACTTCTTTCTATATATATTTATGTATAAATACCAAATAACTCTGTCAGTTTTTGGTCTACAGACATGAAGCTTAATATATAGGGTATTCGAATTCATGTGAAACTTTATATTTGGGTTTTAGCCAGGGAAAATCGATGCAAAAGTGTGAAAATTAAAGAAATGGAATTTGCCAGGTGATGGTTGAACGACAGCATTATGAATATACATGCATGACGTAATAGTTATTGATTCATGTATAATTTTTAACCTTGCAGAAAATATGTCTTCATAGGCCAGGTATTAACATCAAAGGAAAAAGTAAATCATAAGTTAAATGCTTTGATTTCGATTCTCGGTGGTGGCGCACAAGTCATTTTTTTTTTTTTTTTTTACTTTTTAGATCATTACTATATATTGGGTCCAATATAATCCTGTATATAATATTTTGATTGCAGAAATTCCCCTCTGAACCAAATTACCATACGTTTGCAACAACAGATGTCACATACAAATTTATTGTGTCTAGACTATTATCCACTACATTATGTAACTTTACAATTTCATTATAGACAGATTTAGGCCTTATAATAAAATTCTATAATTCATCCGAGGAAAGAAATCGGCACTATTGCCATTATCATTAGAGGAAGTAGTTCCTATTTTTCCCTCTAATTCATAACTGCTCTCACTGCCCCCACTCTATACCGCATGAAATTACACACAGTAGACTTGTATTGCCCTGTCGCCCTTATTTAATAAATCATAAACTCATAGAAATAACGTTCACTTCTGATTTGCAGATTCAGAAAATAATGATTTCTCCCTACGCAAATTCCACCCTTTCTCATTAGATGCCAGCTGTAATTCTCTTATTCCAGATTTTAAACCTTCAACAAAAATGAACGCTCACATATTATACACAACCTGCTGTATGCAAGGCAAGCGTTACACCGAATTGTTACACCATATACACACATGACACCAACGTTACGCATAGATTGTTTACTTCTTGGCTGCTCGCATATATTTAAACAATGCCTACATTTAAAAATTACAGAATGGTTACAGTTTGCTTTGCAATTTAGTTTATCTTTTATCCTATTCTCTCTCTCTTTCTCTCTCTCCCCCTCTCTCGCTTTTTATGTTACTACTGTCATCAACTTTGTTACAGCAAAAAAAAAAAGCTTCTCTGCTTTCTTTTCTTAATGTTTTGATTTATCAAAAACAAGCCAAACTAATGAGCCACATTTTTTAGGAGGAGAGTAAACTACCAGAGTTATGAATGTCCAATTAAACTTTTCCTTATTTTCTTTATTGAAAACACGACAAAGTTCGTCCGTCACAAATTACTGACTCTCCTTTTCTCGCTCGCTCAATCGATCCATCTCAAAAGTTAACATACGCCTTGAGATGAATAACCTTATTCCTATTCCTGTGGAGGCGACGGCTAAACGGTTTGCTTTGCTTTTTTTTTTTTGTTTTTTTTGCACCTTCTTTTCCTCCTTGATGTAACAGGTTCGAGCCCGCTTACCTACTATTTTGTATTTTATTTTATTTTTTTACGCCTCTATCCACCCAAGCTGCCTACTGCACCTAATTTTTTCTTCTTTTTCCCTCGTTATTTTATTTTATTTTTTTTCGGCTGGGGGTTGTTCAATATCCTTACTACACTATCTCTCTCCGCCCATTTTTGCCATAAGGAGGTTGGAGGTATCCATTCCGATAGCCGTTCTTACCATGAGGAGTTGGGGGTGTCTATTCCGAAGGCTGTTCTTAACATGAGGAGATTAAGGGTTGGGCAGCAGCAATAGCAACAACAACCGTAATTTCATTTATTCAAGGGGTAGGGGATGCTTCCTCTGGGCAATGCTGGTTAGTGAGTACTGTTAGTATTATAATAAATACAAAATCTACATTAATCAAAGTATCATATTTAAGAGTATTTTACGACTGGGCAATGCCAGGCGGCCTGCTAGTAATTTTACAAAATCAACCATAGGTTCTCTACAGTGCAATGTAGACTACAATGTGTTATGGACTAAGTCAGTGCGGGGATACATATGAAGTTTCCTCCCAGTGCATAATAGTGGGTCCACAATTAGAGCAGACAATCAATCGATTTGATTGAAAAATGGATGATTTCGATGACAATAAAATTATTGGAAGTGTGGTTTGTTTATTCATCCGAATTTAATCTAGTATAACAAAAATAAAACTAATGTTAACTAATTATTTTTAAGGTAAAGCTATTCTTAAATGTTTGTTCTTGGTTTTAACTATTAATCAAAGAATTAAATTGCCTTACCTGATCACAAAGTAAAATGCATTATGGTGGATTTAATTTCGTAATTTTTTTTTATGCTATTCATTATTTAGGTTAATAAACGACCGTATGCATGAGACATGCGTGCAGGTGCACAAAAAGTTATTTAACAGTTAATGTATATTTGAATGTATCAAAGAAAAGAAAACTTTTTTCTTTTTTTTTTTTGTTACATTAGAGTCACCACTTATCGAGGCCCGGAGGCAACTCGAGGGTAATGGTTATAGACTGTACAGTAGTCAGTGGGATAATATTGTAGTAATCGTTAGTAATGGAAATTTAGTAAATTGGATTACTTAAGGGGGCGGTTGATCAAGAATTTGTTTATGTTGGACTTGAAGACAACCAAGTTGTAGTCAGCTGGGAAGCAGGTAAATGGAAGAGAGTTCCACAGGCTTGCAGTTCTCGGAAAGAAGCTTTGTTCATGGAATCTACATTTTGATTTAGGCACAGATATTAAAGAGTGGGGAAAATTATTGCCAGTAGTTTCAGCTAGATGGGTGTTTTTCATGAAAGATTGGCGAGGGGGGACCAGAGATTGGAGCTCAGACGAGCACTTTACATGAAAATAATGATAAATCGAAGACAGGCTTGCAACATCTCTTCTGTAGGAAAGAGGTTGCAGAGAAGAGAAAAGGGCACCCCCCACTAAGCTATTTTTTTTATAATAGAATTATCTTGATTTTGCGTTTCTGAATTTTTTAGATGAGGATTGGTTATTTGTACTATTTGGATAATTTATTGTTTACGTAAATCTAATGGTGACATTACATTTGGACCTGACTTTAAAAAATCCACAAGATAACTTTATATGCTAGAAGATATATATATATAAAAAATACGCATCAGGTGCGCTTGAAACCAAATCACAACGTAATATTAGGAAAATAAACAAATATTTTACTTGTTTGAAATTTATCACAAATATATTTTGGAGGTAGACTTCATCTTCAGTGTGTTCTTTGTTTCTTTTTTTTTCTTCTTCCTTGCCATGTTGTAAAGTTTGAGAAAAAAGTCTGTTTGTAAAGAGCCGCACGTTGTATCTGGCGGTTGTATTTTGAAATGTTTGAACTGTGTGTAGGTAACGCGTGAATAACGTCAAGAATGAGAGTTCAATAGAAACGGTGTTTTAATTTGAATAAAATAAAATACGCATCAAGTGCGCTTGAAACCAAATCACAGCATAATATTAGGAAAATGTTGCTCCAAATTTACAATATGGCAAGGAAAAAGAAAAAAAAGAAACAAAACAACACACTGAAGATGGAGTATACCTCCGAAATATATTTGTGATAAATTTCAAACAAGTAAAATATTTATTTTCCTAATATTACGTTGTGATTTGGTTTCAAGCGCACTTGATGCATATTTTATTTTCTTCAAATTAAAACAACGTTTCTATTGAACTCTCATTCTTGATATATACAGTGATGATCATATTTATTGGCACGGTAAAATAAAAGTTAAATTTAAAGGAACAACAAACATAATTGCAAAAAACCCTTGTTCAAAATTATTGGCACGGCTTTGTTTTTCTTTTAGTATCAGTATAATATCAATCAATTTCCGGTTTACGTGCTTTCTGAACTTTTTTATAGCCATATTATGCTTGTTTAACGCTAATTCAGTGAATAATTTTTTTCAGATAATTTTTAGATAGCGATTTATTTAAACTATTATAAGTGACTAAATTATAATTTTCAATCGCCATGGTTAAAACTAAGGAACACAGCGAAGACATCAGGAAGCTTGTTGTAGCATGCCATACCAATGGGGAGGGCTATGATAAGATTTCAAAGAAGCTAAACCTTCCCAAATCCACTGTTAGAGCCATAATAAACAAGTTCAAATCGCAAGGCCACGTTATGAGTTTAGAGGGTAGAGGGAGAAAAAGGATTCTTTCCCCAAGAGAGGAACGGAAAATTGTTCGACAAGTAAAACAAAACCCAAGGATCTCTGTTGGGGAGATTGTTGATGAACAGAACACCTCTGGAGTGAATGTATCTCGACATACAGTTGGTAGAGTTTTGAAGAGAGCTGGTTTAAAAGCATGTCGTCCGAGAAAGACTCCCTTATTGAAGCCTATGCACCTGAAAGCAAGGCTAGCCTTTGCAAAACGTCATATTGATAAAGATGTTGCATTCTGGAAATGTGTTCTATGGACTGACGAAACGAAAATAGTTATTTGGCCATAATAAAGTGTCTTATATTTACAGAAAATCTGGCGAAGCTTTCCTGCCTAAGAACACCATACCCACAGTGAAGCACGGTGGAGGCAGTTTGATGTTTTGGGGATCCTTTGCTGCCTCTGGACCAGGGCGACTTGTTAAGGTCACAGGTAGCATAAAAAAGGAAGATTATGTTAAAATATTGGATGAAAACCTGAAAGACTCTGCTAAAGAGCTCTCACTTGGTTGTCGTTGGTGGTTCATGCAAGATAATGACCCAAAGCATTCGGCTAAACTGACTAAGAAATGGCTTGAGGACAATCATATTAATGTTTTGGAGTGGCCATCACAAAGCCCAGACCTTAATCCAATTGAAAATTTATGGAGAACATTAAAATTGAGGGTAATGCAAAGGAAGCCTAAGAATCTTATTCAATTGGAGGATTATTGTCAGGAAGAGTGGGCTAAAATTACTACTGAAGAGTGCAACAACTTGGTTGTAAACTATGAAAAGCGACTGAGAAAGGTAATCAAGGCCAAAGGCTATACAATTGATTATTAAATAAATCGTGCCAATAATTCTGAACAAGGGTTTTTTGCAATTATGTTTGTTGTTCCTTTGTTATTTATTTTTTCTAAAATCCGATTGCTGCATCGGAAAGGCCAGTTAAAAATACATAATATACTTTGTTATTTTCTTTAATTTAATCCCTTTTTTAGAATTTATTAGACAAAATTTAACTTTTATTTTACCGTGCCAATAAATATGATCATCACTGTATATATATATATATATATATATATATATATATATATATATGAGAGACAGAGAGAGAAAGGTGAAGAGATTTTGTCTATTGATATTTCACTTATATATCTGTACCTAAATTTAAACAGATTCCATGAACAAAACTTCTCTCTTAGAACTGCCTGCATGTGCAACACTGTTCCATTGGCCTGATTCGCGGCCGATTTCAATATGGTAACCTTCAAATTCAATGTAAACAAGTTCTTGTTTAGTCGTCCCCTTAAATAATCCAAATTCTACCCAATCTACACAATTAACAATTACTAACCCTAACCACCTTACATTCATTAACCCTTATCCTCGACTGGCATTTGGGTCTTGATAAGTGGTGACTCTATTGTAAAAAAAAAAATATCTTTCACTTACATATAAGAAAATCTAAGTTGATGAAGTGATAATTAAATTAAGGAAACATTTAAAAATGATAATAAAAACATTGGGGGGAGTGCACTTGCCTTTTTATTTATTTATTTTATTTTTTGTTTGCTATTTTATATTTATTTCCTCAATTTCTGATGAAAAGCAACTCAAACTTTTATCAAATAATCATCGTGAACGTAGATTAAAATCAAATTAACACTGAAAAAAAGGTGCGAAATTTGAATGCAAACTTAGAAATATTTTGTTTATGTAAATTTTATCGTTTTTTTTTTTTGTTTTTTTTTTAAGTAAATTTTATTTCCTTTATCTCAAAAATTTAGAAAATAAGACTGTTTAACAAAACTAGTTTAATGCTTTCAAAATGAGAAAAACCCGAAAAGGGGTCTCATTTTTGGCTGTAGTTACCCAGTAATAAGAAAAAAATAATTGCATTTTATTAGGGGCCTGATAAGGCCACAGAGGAGACAACCAAGCAAAAAAAAAAAAAACCCTAAACCATATTCATCCCAAAGCAGCAAAACTGAAGTTTGCCTGCCAGGACACTATATATACAAGTGTAGGCAAATTTAGGTATATTTTATTGGTTTGAATATATAGGTTCTTTTTTACCAATTGTCATAAAATTTTAATTATAGAATAATATTAAAATCTTCAAAAAGCCCGCAAATTGTCATGTAGTTTCTCGGTGACTATTGATCAGAATTTAACAAATGAAAGCTCGTTGGAAAGATAATGACCTGAATTGTGTAGTGAGTAATGTGACATTTTCCCTTAAGATCATACATTAAGGGGATCATCCAGAGCTTATTTTTGGCACTTTTTTACAGCCATAAAATGTTTCAATCATAGTCATTTGTTTTCCTAGTTTTTGCATATGAATTGCAAAATATCTGATATTTCCCCAAAACCTCTGGCTTTGATGGAGGGGAGACTAAAACTTGCTGCTATGGTTTTAAATCATCTTAAATAACAGCAAAAGGAGGCTTGATTCCAAATATTTCTCATATGTTATATCTCCCTTCTTTGGTTTTCATACATAAAGTAAATTTCACAGTGTATAGGATTATTTGGTACTGGACATATTCCAAAAGAGGGGAAATATATGAGAAATATTTGGAATCAAGTCTCCCCTTGCTGTTATTTCAGATCATTTGAAACCAAAACAGCAAGTTCACTCCCCAATATGCTCAACTCTCAATGTTTTTTTTTTTTTATATCTATCTCCTACCAGTGTGCATAATCCATTTTGTCACTCAATTTTGTTTCAGGGTAAATACAGACTTTCTCTTTCTCTAGCGTGTTGAGGTATTAAAAATGGCGGACATTTTTCGGGTGTTTTGGTTTTGACAAGGTTAATATAGGTTCTCCATATAAAAGCGGGTATTTCCATCAATCCATGACATTTCGGTTTGATGCATAATCGTTAAATGTGCCGAATGAATAGGTGCATCTTATCGTGTATGCGTCTGCACATTTGTAGAGGATGCTCTGTCATTCGGGCCCTTTTTTTTTTTTTTTTTTAAATGGAACCTTCGTTACTAAACCCTTAAATTGAATGGGTGCATCTTCATTAATACCGATTCTTTTTGACACATTTCAGATAGAAATTGACTTCCAAACTAACCTAACAGCTGTCCAACACATGCCAGCATGTAAAAATGGACGTTAAACCAAATATGGAGGTGATGATATTGGCAATATAACGATGTATTTGGCTACAACATATTTACGGTTCTGAGTCTTTCAGATGAGGATTGATTATTGCATCTTGTTTTAAAAGTTCTTCTTGCACCGACATGTACTTCCGAGTAGCTGTCGCCAACACATAGTTTCAAATCTCTCTCCTCTTCTTTCCCTTCTCTTCCTTTGCTGTGACGTCACCTCGTGTTACAGCTTGGTCATTTGCATATGTGAGATGCCTCTGTTGCTACATAAGTGTCTGTAGCTTTGTTACACAAATTCCAATACTTGATTCGAACTAGCTTATTTTTTGTTTATTCATTCCACTGTTATTTTATAGTTTACTAGCAGGCCATCTGGCATTGCCCGGTCATAAAATATGCATAAATATTATATTTTAATTCATACAGAAACTGAGACATGTGCATGCGAGGTATTGTTTTTTCTAAACGGTTCAGTTCTTGTAAGTAAAAAGAAAAAGAAAATACTCGAGCTGAGATCGAAACAAAACCTAAAGACAGTGAATCAAGTACGATAACCATTAGGCCAGCTTGACACGATCTTTAAAAACTATAATACTATAATAATTAAATCAAATTTTAAAAAATTTATTTCCAAAAATAATTTTGATCAAGGCACATTGTGAAATATGTGGGCATTTATTAATATAGTTTATTGATTGTATATATTATGTTAGGATATAAAAGAGAAAAATAATTGAAAAATGTCCTTGCAGGAAATCAATATTTAATTAACAAATTAACTCTTGATTTTGGAGCGAGGAGTAAAAAGCAATTCAAGTAAAATATTCAAAGCTTTTCAATTAATGAGAAAATAAAGTACTTTTTATTATTTAATTAAGAAAAGACATTTTTTTTTTTTTTTTTTTTAGAGACAATTTGTTCATTTATACTCGTAATGAGAGATGCGTGTCTGTCTCCTAACAAACTATAAGTCACATGAAATTGAAATTGTACAGGAGTTCTTCTGACGACCGACACAGGTTATTGTGAAGTAATCATTTTTTTTTTTTTTTTTTTTTTTTTGCCGTCAGGCTAAGCTCAGAGTGTAGAATCTGTTTTAATGCTACATTTAAGTTAATTTGTCCTTAGTCACTACACTAAGACAATTTTTATTTTTGCCTACAGCCAGGGTGCCCCTTTTTGGGGAGCTGGTTTTCCTCCACATTAAAAACTCTCGTGAGGAAGCAATTAAATACTAATACATGTTCACTCAAGCATGGAACTCCAGCCTGTGTGTACCTCCCAATTTTAATGAGGTTTAGATTACATTAGCAGGTCGCCTGATGTTGTTAGTCTTAAAATATGCTTAAATATGATATTTTAATTTATCCAGATTTTCTATCTATTGTTATATAGCCAGTTTTCTATTGGTTATAATATTGTACCTCATATATAATAGTGATTTCAAGGTTAAAAAATATATATGACATTAGTGCCACCAGCTGGAATCGAAACCAAAACATGTAGCTCTTCAGTCTTATTCGTTACTGTCTGAGCTAAGTCCATATGCATATAAAAACTTGAAAAATGATGTTGTTAAAAGTATAAATGTCTATGTGCACATGCTTAGAAGTAGCATGTTTAGTCAACTTATGCCTGCCCTCTTTCTTTTTTGTTTTTATTAATTTTAATCTTAGCAGCTATTTTTACCAGCTAGTAACCAAATCCAATTTGTTCCACGGGTCCAAATCCCTTATATATCAAGTTTCAAGCTTGTAGACTAAAGATTGACGGAATAATTTCTGTGCACAGACAGACAAGGTCACTTTTATATATCTATATATCTATAAAAGTGAACGTGTCTGTCTGTCTGTCTGTGTACATTTCCCTACGCAATAACTCTGTCAATTTTTAGTCTATAGACTGGAAATTTGAAATACCGGGTACTGAGATTTGGGAAAATCGATGTGACGGGTGTCAGCCAGAAATTTGGCTGTTAAGGGGTCAAATTTCAACGATTTGACCTTTAAGAACTCTACCAAACTCCTCCGACAATTTTGGGTCTAGACACTTGAAATTTTAGATATAGGTTCCTTGAACCTGGATCTAATTTAATAAAGTGATTTGAGCCCGAAACTATAAATTTTAAGGGGTCATAATAGGGGTCAAATTAAAAAAAAATTTACTCTTTTTTTTTTTTTTTGCTCAGCATACACCTCCAAACACCCGGGCAACGCCGGGCTGAAATGCTAGTATAGATATAAAGTCATTCAGATTTTCAGAATTTGTTTGTTTTGACCATTTTTTTAAGCCTAAGAATGTATTCCTTTTTTTATTATTATTTTAATTCAGTTATTTATTGCCCTCTCCACCCTGGGAGAGGGGGGGGGCTAACACGTGATTTCTTTATGGCGCTTTTAAGGAGTGATGTTGTCTCTTTTAGCATGGATATCTAGACGTCATAATAGCTAGCATTATCAAGTATTGTACCTAAAATTTACGTAACCATTAATGTTATTGTTTTGTTTTCCCTTCTCTTTGTAAAACTCAATCATGTTCTGCAAAGTCAAAAACAAGAACGACAATTTTCCTTTAAAGTACAACCAAATGGAACACGGTGAATAAATATTTCAAGATATAAACAACGTGAAGCATAAAAACTTATTTTTCCAAAATGACTGGATTCAGCATTAAATAACCTTAAATGGGTTGATATGCTGTAAAACAAAATAATCAAATAACTATTTTTTTTTTTTTTTTTCAACTGGAGAAAATCTAAAAATAATATTCTGCTCTGTAAAAGATGTGCATTTAGAAATTATTATCTATTACCCCAGCGTATGCAGGCATTTCAACTAGTTTAGCTGACGATATGATGAATTTCTTATCTGCAAAGTTTTGCTTGCAAATTGATAAACTTATGCAGACATGTTAAACTAACGCAACTTCCTCCACACGTCACTCTGGTTTTACTCTTTTAACTGCCAATGAAATTTTCTATTCTCTTAATTTCTAGTGCTACCAGAACAGGTTGTTTTAAGATATTGTCTTCCTGACCTAAAATGCACCAAACATTGATGTCATTGTTTTGTTTTTTTTTTCTTTCCCGTTGCAAAATTCAATCATGTTCTGCAAAGCCAAAAACAAAAATATCAATTTTCCTCTACAAAACAACCAAACCAAACACCATGAATAAATATTTGAAGATATAAAGAACTTGAAGCATAAATACTTATTTTTCCAAAATTACTGGAATTGGCATTAAATAACCTGAAAAGTGTTGACGTGCCATCAAACAAACGAACCAAACCAAAAAAATATTGTGTTTAGGTATTTGTGACAGAAATTTACCTTGCTGAAGCATATATATAAATAATAAAATAAAAAAAGATGTAGTGTTTACCTGATATAAGCAATGGTAAACTCCAATCTAATATAAATACCAGTATTTATATATAGATAATTTAATCCCAACTGAATAAAAAAAGAAGAAGCTCAATACACAATATAGAGTAGAGCTTATTATTTACAATCAAAATTTATTGTTCGACTGAATACTCCAAGTCAAACAATAAATTTTGATTTTAAATTTCAACTTACAGTTTTAATTTTCTTTCTATTATCTCTTCTCTTCTTTTCTCTATATAAATAAAATGAACTCATTTTTTCCCGTCTGATTTTGACCTTAATAGGATTAAAAATCAAGATATTTCATGCAAATATAATATGCACAAACGGCAGAACAATATCTTATTATTTCTCAAATTCCTCGATAATCTTAGATTTCTATACTTTTTCTGCTGAGAAGTCACGGCCAAAATCGGTTAAGATCAATGGAAGTGGTAAAATATTTTCTCTCTCATAAATTCCTCCTCCCCCTGCCACCACTTAACACCATTTGGGGATCGTTCACAAGGAACAGTTGAGAAGAGAACACCGGTTTGGCTTTGTAGTTCTTTCATGTGAAGTTATTTAAAATCACTAAACTAAGCTGCAGTGCTCTGTGGCGTAGTGGTTAGCGTGCTGGACAATTCACATTATATTTTCACGTTCGCGCCGACCTACCGTAGTCGTTTTTTTTTTTTTTTTTTTTTTTTCCTAAACAATTGGAATGGACTTTTCTTGGTGGCCGAACTGTTAACGTTGCAGATGTTTTTTTGTTTTTTTTTTTTTGTTTTTTTTTCACACTTTATTTTCCTACTTTTACTCATGACTCCGGGTTTGATCCTTCCTACTAACCTACAATAACATTTTTTAAAACTCCCCCCCCCCCGTCCCGGAAACAAACACTCGGGCAACGCCGGGTACCCCCGCTAGTATATATATATATAATATATATATATATATATATATTGTTGCAAACATCCACAAAGCTAAAATGGATGACACAGCACCATATGGATGGTCACATTTAATGCTGCCAAGACTAAGCTTGTTTCCTTCAATAATTACAAGAAACCTTCTCAGTCACCAATAGCTATGGCTAAAGACACATTACTTGAAAGTACTTCTTTCAAACTTCTCGGCTTAACGTTCACAGGGAACATGAGTTGGGACGGATGCATTGAGAGCATTGCCAGAGCTGCTGCAAGGAAGGTGGGCTCTCTCTATCGTGCTAGAAAGTTACTTATGCCTGAAAGTATCCTGTACCTCTACAAGGCTACAATTCGCCCATGTATGGAGTATTGTTGTCACTTTTGGGCTGGTGCATCTGCTAATAGTCTCTCATTCCTGGACAGGGTTCAAAAACGAGTCGCCAACCTGATAGGTCCTGAACTGTCATATAAGCTTCAACCTCTGTCCCATCGACAAAATGTTGCATCGCTGTGCTTGTTCTACAAGTATTTTAATAGTGGATGCTCCGACGAACTACAAGCCCTTGTACTCCCTTGACGAAAATACTCCAGACAAATCCAACAAGCAGCAAAATCCCACCCCTACACAGTAGAGATCCTTAGACGTAAGAAAGCCTTCTACTCTAATAGTTTCTTCCTCAGAACTGCTTGACTTTGGAACTCCCTTCCAGTTTCCTGCTTCCCCAACTGTACTGACATGCAGAAGTTCAAGTGTAATGTTAACATTTTGCTGCTCAACTCCCTATATAGTATCTCTGCAACTTATGCCCCCAGTAGTAGCCTCCTGTATCAAAATGGCACTTTGCTTTGTTTGGGGAGAAAATGGAATTAAAAAAAAATATGTACCATTGGTCAAAACAAGGCTAATTCTCATTTCTCAGCTGAAATATGCTTATTTAATTATGTTTCACCTTTTATTTATACCAATCCTTTAATTTATGAAGCTCAATGTAACTACAGAGCATTTAACAAGTAAATGACAAAAATCTATATTTCAAATTTCAAGATGCTGACTATCTTATCGTTGACATGCACAATTCTTGACTGCACCTATTTCATAGTATAGCGTAGCATGCATATACATATACACACACACACACTAGCGGCCAAAAATCTGGGACAGTTTAGTTTTTTTTTTTTTTTTTTTTTTCAATTTCTCCAGAACATTCGGGAGCGGGGGGGGGGTAGGATTACAACTAAACTTACAGACATTTAACATATCTCTTATGTTGATACACTGTATTAATTACACTTCATTATAAAGGATAGCAAAAAAAGTTTGTGAGGCAAACATCCACAAAGCTAAAATAGATGACACAGTACCATACGTGCCATTGGTCAAAACGAGGCTGATTCCAGCATAGGATTCCCATTTCTCAGCTGAGACTGATAAAGTTTTGTTAATGGAACTGGTGAAGACAAGATGCATCGTTCACAAAGATACAGAAAAAGAGAAAGGAAAAGAAAGCAAAACTATATATAGTTCAGTCACAAAAGTTTTGCACTTAGCACAGCCGGTATAATGTTCATTCATTTTACAGACTACATTGTTTTCAAATCATTTTTGAAGTTCTGGTACTTTTTTCAAGCTAACTTCGATTTAGATCAAAGTCATTTGGGACAGTTACATTGATAATGAGAGAAGCTCTTTCATGTTTATTCCATATGATAATTTTTGATTTAATGGTCTTGGCTTTCATAGATGTATATATGCACTATATTCCTATATCAGATATATACTACACTAGCAAGGAAACCCGACGTTGCCTGGGATTGAATAATGATCAACAAATGTTTCACACTCCCATTTTTTTATTGTCACTAAAATTGGTGAAATCGTCCATTTTTAAATCAAATCGATTGATGGCCTGCTTCAGTTGGTGACCCATCGTGGTGCAAGCTTCACGTGCCTCACACAGTAACTTAGTCCACAATATATTGTAGCCTACATTGCACTGTAGAGAACCTACTGTTGATTTTATAAAATTATTTTTTTAATATATACTTGCTTGAATTAAAGTTTAAAATGAAAAAGTCATATATCATGGTTCAGTTGTGCTCTAAACAGAAACATTCATTTCGAATGTGCCCCTGTCATATTAAAGAACCTACTGGTGATTTTTATATACTGGGCCTTTCGGCTTGTCTGGTGATAATGGTGCAATTGTGTTTTGAACAGAAACATTCATTTCAAATATCAAATAACCTACTGTTGATTTTATATGTCGGACCTTTTGGCTTGTGTGGTAATAAAACTTCTCAAATGCATTTGTGATGTTAGGCTGTGTAAGGTGTTAACTTTGGTCAAAATTGCCTGTTCATTCCTTCATTGGATTATTTCAATCATCTTCACGAATGTCTTCATAAATTATAATTTGATCCAATTAAATTAATTTCCTTAAATGAAGTTAGAAATAAAACATTATGTGACAGTCTTCATATGCCGCACGCATGCGCGCATGAATTAAAAACTGAAAGGCAGAAGACCTAAAAACTCAGTGTTTCGCCCACTGTTTCGTGGGCTTTATCAAGAGCAAAAAATAAATAAAAAATATATAATTTTAGATAATATATAATGATAGATTCCAATTTATGTAGAGAGGGAAGATATGCAAATACATACACACACATTAACTCCAGAAAGCTACACAAATGTTTGTTTTATTCTAGGGAGTTTATCAAGCGAAGTTAACTGCTGCTGCTGCTACTACTACTACTACTACTACTACACTAGATTCTATTGGTCTGCTGAGCATTATAGAAGTAAATGCTGAAACACATCTACAGTAGAACCCCGGGATACGGCATTAATCCGTTCCGGGGTTGGGATCGTAAGGTGAAATCGTCGTATGACGGGGCCTAAGCAAAATTTTATATAGTCCATGTTAAAAATTAGTAACAAAATACATTACAGAATATAATACACATGTATATGATCAAGTAACATTATAAAATAACACCGTAAGGCGGGGAAAATACCGTAACCATGGGTTGGAAAACATCGTATTCCACATCATAACTTTTTTTTTTACCGTATCCCGGGGTCACCATATCCCGGAATTTTAATTTATCTCTTCTCTATCTCTTCTCTTCTCTTCTCTTCTCTATATAAATAAAATGAACTCATTTTTTCCCGTCTGATTTTGACCTTAATAGGATTAAAAATCAAGATATTTCATGCAAATATAATATGCACAAACGGCAGAACAATATCTGAGGTGTGTTATAGGCTTATTATTTCTCAAATTCCTCGATAATCTTAGATTTCTATACTTTTTCTGCTGAGAAGTCACGGCCAAAATCGGTTAAAATCAATGGAAGTGGTAAAATATTTTCTCTCTTATAAATTCCTCCTCCCCCTGCCACCACTTAACACCGTTTGGGGATCGTTCACAAGGAACAGTTGAGAAGAGAACACCGGTTTGGCTTCGTAGTTCTTTCATGTGAAGTTATTTAAAATCACTAAACTAAGCTGCAGTGCTCTGTGGCGTAGTGGTTAGCGTGCTGGACAATTCACATTATATTTTCACGTTCGCGCCGACCTACCGTAGTCGGTTTTTTTTTTTTTTTTTTTTCCTAAACAACTAGAATGGACTTTTCTTGGTGGCCGAACTGTTAACGTTGCAGATGTTTTTTTTGGGTTTTTTTTTTCACACTTTATTTTCCTACTTTTACTCATGACTCCGGGTTTGATCCTTCCTACTTACCTACCATAACATTTTTTAAAACTCCCCCCCTCCGTCCCGGAAACAAACACTCGGGCAACGCCGGGTACCCCCGCTAGTGCATAATAAATTATAGTATAGAACAGTTATCTATTTTGATTTATTTTTTTTTTTCTCATCAAAATAAAAATGGGAGATTATTGTTTAAAATACGAAATGCACCAAAATAAATAACTAACAAAATACAGTACAGTATACAATACACATGTATATAATCAAATAACATTATAAAATAACATCGTAAGGCGGGGAAAATACCGTAACGAGGGGCCGGAAAAATATCGTATTCCACATCGTAACCTTTTTTTTTTTTTTTTTTTTTAACCGTATCCCGGGGCCACCGTATCCCATGGTTCTACTGTATGCATAATAAATTATAGTATAGAACAGTAATCTATTCTCATTTTTTTTTTTTTTCTCATCAAAAATACGAGATACCCAAAAATAAATGAAGGCCGCATTCAATGGCCGCATTTACAACGAATAGTGTTACATCATTGATTGTAGTAGAGGGAACACATCCTCTTCTTGAACTTTATTAATATGATGAGGGAGAGAGAGGGGGGGGAGAGAGAGAAAGAGAGCGAGCCTCCTACAAGCTCATTAATTATGCATTAGCAATGGAAATGGACTGTTCTCTCTTAAGCTAATTAGC
This sequence comes from Euprymna scolopes, assembly GCF_053919585.1. Lineage (NCBI taxonomy): Eukaryota > Metazoa > Mollusca > Cephalopoda > Sepiida > Sepiolidae > Euprymna > Euprymna scolopes. Next base: position 19,008,130 of record NC_136517.1, read on the forward strand.
ACTCTGGAGACAGGGAATCATAACTCTGTTCGCTCCGATTCATTCGCCCCTTTCACCCCGCATCCCCACAGCAGATCAAATAAATGTCCGAACAGAATTGTTTAAGCAAATGCTGAATATCTCTTCAAGCATTTCTTATAAATGTTGTTCCATTTGAATTTCAAGTTTTACTAGTAGCTACATATCTCTGCCACGCGTTTATTTTTATTTTTTTTTTTTTTTATGTTTCAGTTTTAAATAGCATTTTATTGTCTGTCACACACCACAATTTTGAATGGGATTTTTGTCTGTCACATTACAATTTTGAATGGGATTTTTTGTCTGTCACATTAAAATTTTGAATAGAGTTTTTTTGTCTGTCACATTACGATTTTGAATAGAATTTTTCGTCTGTGACATTAAAATTTTGATTAGAAATTTTTGTCTGTCACATTACAATTTTGAATGGAATTTTTTGTCTGTCACATTATAATTTTGAATGGAATTTTTTGTCTGTCATATCACAATTTTATAAATGGGATTTTTTTTTTTTGTCTGTCACAATGCCTCTGTTCAGTCTTGAAAGACAAAGATATCCCCTGTAGGGGCAGCTGCGCATGTAATTGTGAGGCAAGGGTTGCGCAATCTTCAACCACACCTCTCCTGAATCGACACTGTTTGAGTCCAGTGACAAGAAGTCCAGAATGATTGGAAACAATGCCGAGATAAGCAGAGAGCACATACAGCACCTGGAAGTCCCAAATGGTCATCCATTTAGTACTGACCCGCTTCAAGGTTGCTTAACCACAATTTTAAATAACATTTTCTTTTGTCTGTCATTTTCCTCACTAAATGCACATTGAATATAGGGATATTAAGAATATGTTTTTTATTTATTCATTTATTTTTCTTTTTAGAAAAGTACACATTCTCTTTCGTCTGTCACACTTGTTTGAAATAACATTTTCATCATTAAACATGGAATTTAGGTCTTGGCTGTTATTTTCACAATGTTTCGGCTGATGTAACCTCCAACCTTCTTCTTAACCAAGATGAGAATAGTAGTTCAAATAATTCAAATTATCAATCCTCATCTCAAAATTCTCATGCATTAAACATGGTGGTTGAATAGCTTGAGATTATCTTTCTTGGTCCCTCGACACAGGAGGTACTGAACCTCGTAATTCACTCCTGTTCGTTCGTTTGTTTGTTTGCACTTTTCTCAATAACCACGCTTTGAATTTAAAAAAAAAACATATGCAAACATTAGTCATGGTGAAAGTAAATTTTTGCCATAACGGATTTCCCGGGATAACTCTGATTGTCCCCCTAGGAGCCATTATAGTGATAAAATTAACCCAAAATCGTTTGTACATCTGTCTGTTCGTTTGTTCGCGCTTTTCTCAATAACCACTCCTTGAATTTAAAAAATTTTTTTTCACAAACATTAGTCATGGTAAAAGAAAATTTTTCACTTGTGGATGGAGATCCCTCATGCTCGGTTTGCTTCTTGTTTATTTAAATTGAACTTTTAGTTTTATTGAATGTTTGTTTACTTTTTTTTTTTTTTTTTTTCCAAATTGATTTAAGATAACTCGAGGTGGATGGACTTTTTTTAGATAAAATTTAACGCCAATTCTTTGATTCCTATCTTTTACCATCGTTTGTAGAACCCTCATCAGAAAGTGCCATTTAAAATATACGTAAAAATTAAATTTAAAAAAAAAAAATATTAAAATTGAGTAATCATTATTTTGCAGACTGTTATTCTCATCTTCATAGTTGGTGTTGTTTTACCAATTTTCGGCCAATTTATCCCCAAAAAACAAACAAACAAACAAAAAAAAAAACCCAGCACATATGGCAAGCTTTCCAATAAAGTAATAAAACACTTATCTATGTAATAATATGCCTATCTCTTCCTTTGTGCATACGTTATCACCTTTCACCCTATTTTTTAAATATGAGATCATTCGTTTGAATGAAAAATGAACAAGCACATTCAGTTGGGTTGAACCAGTTTACTCTAAAGGAGGCACTTTCTAGGGAATATAAAATTCACAAATGGTCTCTAGTCACATGCATATTCTGGTTCGTGGAGATGACAGCATTAAGTTTTTATAGTTCTCGCAAGGACGTGCTGACATCCTCCTATATGCAGCACCTGGTATCCATAATCTGAGATTGAAACCAAAAACCTAAAGATAGTGAGTCAAGTTTGCCACGAGTTAGATCAGTTTGCCACGATCTTTAAAAAGTGTTTTAAAACCTACTTATTTTTAACATAAGGAAGCTGCCATGTGAATGGTTCACGCATGCACAGTTGCGAAACAGTCGACAAACAGATAAAAATCTGATCAGCCCCACAAGTGCCAATTCTTTGATTTTGACTCCTTAGGAGCTCTTTTTTCTGGATGAAAACTGATTAAAAAGTTTTCCACATGTCCGAATACCCTATATACCAAATTTTAAGTCTGTAGATCAAAAATTTGTTGAGTATATACGTTGAGAGTTGTCTTCACATACACACATTTACAGATATATAGATATGAAGGTTTTTTTCTCCATGATAAAAGCGTTATTCAAGTTTAGATTGAAAATGTAAGTTTAGTGAGCCAATTCAATGCAAATTAAAAAAAATATATATATATTTATTTGTTTATAGATCAAACTTTTCGACGTCATCGTGTCTTCTTCAGGATAGAAACATTTTTTCTTCTTTTTTCCTCCAATGTGACATGATGCCACTAAGAAAAATAATAGCCATGCAAAAAGAAAAAAACTGTTTCTATCCTAAAGAAGGTGCAATGATGTCGAAAAATTTGATTTATAAACAAATAGATGTTTGTTTATTTATTTATTTTTTTAAATCTGTGTTGAATTGGCTTTCAAAACTTGCATTTTCAATGTAATTATAGTCCACTTTCAAAACATTCATACGGTATAATCACATCGGCACACTGATTATCAGTAGATTGCTCAAGGTAATGTTGAGCCTGGTTAGTATCAGATGAGGGAATATTTGGGAATATCAAACACTGTATGTGGGGGGAGGGATGAAAAGAAAGTAATCAATAAGATCCACTTATCCCCCCCCCCCAAAAAAAAAAGGCAGAAAAGAAGCAGATGCCAAGAACGGATATCAAAAATGCTTCTTTTTGATGTTCAGTCTGAAATATAATAGCTGAGCTGTTTTTTTTTTTTTTTTTTTTTTTTTTTTTTTAATATTGGTAAAACTAAACACACATAACTGACGCAGATTATGCAGATGATATTGCTCTGTTCATGAATTAACACTGCTAATGCGCAAACACTATTACGTGGGCTAGAAAAGTCTGCAAATGACATTGATCTTCATGTTAATGTGGATAAGACAAAGTTTATGACTTTCAATGCGGAGGAGAGATCAAAGCTCTAGACGAAACAACACTGAAAAAAAAAACACTGAGTTTACGTACCTGGATAGCAACATAGGTTCCACAGAGAAAGATATCGAAATTCACATCTCAAAAGCATGAGCTGTATTGGATAAACTGCAATCCGTATGGACTTCAAGGCTAGCTGACAAATTGAAAAGGCAGTTCTTCAGAGCGGTGGTGAAGTCTGTCTTTGTTTATGGTACTACAACCTGGACACTAACCAAAAGATTGGAAAGAAAGCTAGATGACATGTACACCCATATACTATGAACAGTGTTAAATATATCTTGGCAAGATCATCTCGGGAAGCAGCAACTTTATGGTAACCTACCTGCCATTAGGAAGCAATGTTTATGATTTGCTGATCACTGCCAGAGGAGCAAGCAAGAGTTGGTGAGAAATGTATTGCTGTGGACTCCATCCACGTACATCCAGCAAATTACACATGACACCAAATGTGATCCTGCAGACCTAAGGCAGCTGATGAAAGACAGGAAAATCTGGAGAGAGAGAGAAAGATTCACATTGGTCCAGGCAGTCACCATCATCAAGGCCCGGAGGTCACTCGAGGATAAGAGTTAATGAGGTTACGGTAGTCAATTGGACAATATTGTAGTAATCGTTAGTAGTAGAAATTCAGTAAATTGGATCACTTAAGTGGACGGCTCATCAAGAATTTGTTTACGTTTGACTTGAAGATGACCAAATTGTAGTCAGTTGGAAAGCAGGAAAATGGAAGAGTTCCACAGGCGTGCAGTTCTTAGAAGAAAGCTTTGTTCATGGAAACTACGTTTAGGTTTAGGCACAGATATAGAGTGGGGGAAATTATTGATAGTGGTTTCAGGTAGACGAGTGTTTTTCATGAAAGTCAGGCAAGGGTGAATGATAGATTATAACTCAGATGAGCACTTGCCATGAAAATAACAAAGCAGAGACAGGCTCACAACGTCTCTTCTATGGGAAAGAGGTTGCAGGGAAGAGAAAAGGGCATCCCTCACTAGGCTACAAAGTTTATTTTCAACTCTGTCAAGGCAGGGGCAGGATAAGCTGCTTCTAGCAGCTCCTACCCAGATGTGGCAACAAATGGGCGTTGTTGTCTTCTGCTTTTGTTGTTGTTATTAAGCAAGTCAGACTTCTGCAAAAGCTTATGCCTCAGGATTGCATGATGTCATCCTTGTTGATCACAGTGATTCGTTAATCTATAGAATTTTAGGTTTCTATTCATGGCAGTTGAGGGCAGCATGGTTCAGCAGTTGCATGCAAAGTCAGGAAAGGTTTGATTTAGAATACAAAAAAGAATGTCGAAAAAAGCAGCATTGTCCTTCTCGCTTTATTGATTTGTAGTTCCACGCCTGGCACGTCCATGCTTACATTTCTGAATTTTTGAGATGAGGATTGGCTATTCATATTATTTGGATTCTTCAGACTACCGTTCTCATCTTGAGTGTCGTTTTTCACAACATTTCGGTCAATGTAACCTCTGACCTTCTTCAGGTGTATCTTGTCAAACTGTTTCTATCAAACAAAGCACTCAAGATGAGAGCATTTTGAAGAATCCAAATAATATGGGTGTCAGATGCAGATGATCAGAAAATGGCGGATCCTGATTCCTCCTGAATTTTTACCAAGGTCTTGTTTAACTAAGTTGCAACCCTTATACCACTTCATGCCATATTCATGAATAATACCGCCAGGAACCAGAGTTCCAGACTGCATAGTCTATTCTGACACTATCACAGTGCCATAACCCTTATGACAGTGAGGAAAAGTTGGACTTTAAAGTGATTCTGTAGTTGTTGCCTTGACGACAGCAACTCCTGCTAATGTTCCAAATT